>NW_027183697.1:0-105450 GCF_041296385.1 Aphelocoma coerulescens | reverse complement strand
CAGGCGTGTTTCGGCAGAAGCAGCGGGCTGGAGCGCCTCGCTGCCGGCACCGTGCTCTGCGCGAGAAGTAGACGACTGCTCGCCTCCGGCAAGAATGAAAGCGCGACAAGGTACTGAAGTGGAGGAAGAAAGAAGGCGCCGAGCACCGGGCTCGTGTGCGAAGCGTACAAGCGGAGAAGGGAGAGTGGCTCCCCCTCGCTTGTTTGCGGGTTCACTTTAGCGGTCGGAAACGGAAAGTTCAACTTGCAGCTTCTTGTGCTGCTACCTAATTCCTCTTCCAGCCCTCTCTGGAAAGAACTGCGCTTACCTTTAGGCTTCGAGATGCAGAAAACACAGTGGTCGATGCAGAGGAGAAGGGAAGTACAGAGTGCAGCGGGGAGTTGAAAGAGGCTTTACGCGAGGAAAGGCGAAGGTGCAGCCCAGCAGTAAAAGGCTTTTACTTCTGGAGCCTTTTCCTACGGTAGCAGCTGCTGGAAGTCGGCAACGGAGCTGCGAGAGTGAATAATGTGGCGGCACGTCGATCTGAGAATTCGAAAGCTCCCGAGCCGCAGTGTGTTGTGCTCGGTTTCAAGGCTGCCTGGAGAAGGGGTGCTTGAAGAACGCCTTCTTTCTGGGCGCGTCCTTCTGGGTGCGCTCAAGCTGCATGGACTGTGCAACACTGAAGGTGGGTGAAACTGCTTCTGGCCAGCTTGTGTGATGGAGTGCAACGGCCGCGCCTTACTTTCTGAAGCAGCCAGAGCATTCTCAGCCGAATCTGCTCTGTGAACCAGCTTTGGCCTGGACTCCTGAACCTCGGTACACTGAGCACACAAGGCCGGTGCCCAGCTGCTTCGTTCTTCGCCTTCCGGCGTCTGGACAGAACTGAAGGCCAGCGATGGCTTTGAGCTTTGCCGCTCTTCAGCGTGTATACTGCACGCATCCACAGTGGGCTGGGCCCGGATTTGCCTCAGCTCGAGGTGCAATCACACTCTTTCTGTTTCGCAGAGTCCAAAGAGTGCCCGTTCTAACTCCCGCTAAGCGAAAAGTGGCAGGCGAGAAGCGCTTGCTGGATTGGGCTTTCGCTGGCCAAGACTTTCCACACAGCACTCCAACCTGGGCGACGAGGAGGAGAATGGAAGAACATCTTTCCATCCTGGCACGTTCCTCTGTGCGACGCGTCCATCCGCGTCTTTGGTCCTTGCCAGGCTGGAATGTGCGCGGTGCTACTTCGAACTGAGCAGGAACGTGCAGAGAGCACGGCGATCTGACGGTGCTGCGCAGGCTGCAAAGGAAAGAGGGCTACCGCTGGAATACAGGTGCAGAGACAAGTTTCCACGCGTCGGGGCTAAAGCTCTGGGTGAGCTTGTTGTCCTGGCACTGCTCTCTGTGCGGGACGTTAGCCGAGAACCTTTCCGTTTACATTCGGACGACAAAAGGCAGGCAGAATGTGCTGCTACAGAGCGCTGGGCAGGGAAACTGCATCGCTCAGGCGTGTTTCGGCAGAAGCAGCGGGCTGGAGCGCCTCGCTGCCAGCACCGTGCTCTGCGCGAGAAGTAGACGACTGCTCGCCTCCGGCAAGAATGAAAGCGCGACAAGGTACTGAAGTGGAGGAAGAAAGAAGGCGCCGAGCACCGGGCTCGTGTGCGAAGCGTACAAGCGGAGAAGGGAGAGTGGCTCCCCCTCGCTTGTTTGCGGGTTCACTTTAGCGGTCGGAAACGGAAAGTTCAACTTGCAGCTTCTTGTGCTGCTACCTAATTCCTCTTCCAGCCCTCTCTGGAAAGAACTGCGCTTACCTTTAGGCTTCGAGATGCAGAAAACACAGTGGTCGATGCAGAGGAGAAGGGAAGTACAGAGTGCAGCGGGGAGTTGAAAGAGGCTTTACGCGAGGAAAGGCGAAGGTGCAGCCCAGCAGTAAAAGGCTTTTACTTCTGGAGCCTTTTCCTACGGTAGCAGCTGCTGGAAGTCGGCAACGGAGCTGCGAGAGTGAATAATGTGGCGGCACGTCGATCTGAGAATTCGAAAGCTCCCGAGCCGCAGTGTGTTGTGCTCGGTTTCAAGGCTGCCTGGAGAAGGGGTGCTTGAAGAACGCCTTCTTTCTGGGCGCGTCCTTCTGGGTGCGCTCAAGCTGCATGGACTGTGCAACACTGAAGGTGGGTGAAACTGCTTCTGGCCAGCTTGTGTGATGGAGTGCAACGGCCGCGCCTTACTTTCTGAAGCAGCCAGAGCATTCTCAGCCTAATCTGCTCTGTGAACCAGCTTTGGCCTGGACTCCTGAACCTCGGTACACTGAGCACACAGAGCCGGTGCCCAGCTGCTTCGTTCTTCGCCTTCCGGCGTCTGGACAGAACTGAAGGCCAGCGATGGCTTTGAGCTTTGCCGCTCTTCAGCGTGTATACTGCACGCATCCACAGTGGGCTGGGCCCGGATTTGCCTCAGCTCGAGGTGCAATCACACTCTTTCTGTTTCGCAGAGTCCAAAGAGTGCCCGTTCTAACTCCCGCTAAGCGAAAAGTGGCAGGCGAGAAGCGCTTGCAGGATTGGGCTTTCGCTGGCCAAGACTTTCCACACAGCACTCCAACCTGGGCGACGAGGAGGAGAATGGAAGAACATCTTTCCATCCTGGCACGTTCCTCTGTGCGACGCGTCCATCCGCGTCTTTGGTCCTTGCCAGGCTGGAATGTGCGCGGTGCTACTTCGAACTGAGCAGGAACGTGCAGAGAGCACGGCGATCTGACGGTGCTGCGCAGGCTGCAAAGGAAAGAGGGCTACCGCTGGAATACAGGTGCAGAGACAAGTTTCCACGCGTCGGGGCTAAAGCTCTGGGTGAGCTTGTTGTCCTGGCACTGCTCTCTGTGCGGGACGTTAGCCGAGAACCTTTCCGTTTACATTCGGACGACAAAAGGCAGGCAGAATGTGCTGCTACAGAGCGCTGGGCAGGGAAACTGCATCGCTCAGGCGTGTTTCGGCAGAAGCAGCGGGCTGGAGCGCCTCGCTGCCGGCACCGTGCTCTGCGCGAGAAGTAGACGACTGCTCGCCTCCGGCAAGAATGAAAGCGCGACAAGGTACTGAAGTGGAGGAAGAAAGAAGGCGCCGAGCACCGGGCTCGTGTGCGAAGCGTACAAGCGGAGAAGGGAGAGTGGCTCCCCCTCGCTTGTTTGCGGGTTCACTTTTAGCGGTCGGAAACGGAAAGTTCAACTTGCAGCTTCTTGTGCTGCTACCTAATTCCTCTTCCAGCCCTCTCTGGAAAGAACTGCGCTTACCTTTAGGCTTCGAGATGCAGAAAACACAGTGGTCGATGCAGAGGAGAAGGGAAGTACAGAGTGCAGCGGGGAGTTGAAAGAGGCTTTACGCGAGGAAAGGCGAAGGTGCAGCCCAGCAGTATAAAGCTTTTACTTCTGGAGCCTTTTCCTACGGTAGCAGCTGCTGGAAGTCGGCAACGGAGCTGCGAGAGTGAATAATGTGGCGGCACGTCGATCTGAGAATTCGAAAGCTCCCGAGCCGCAGTGTGTTGTGCTCGGTTTCAAGGCTGCCTGGAGAAGGGGTGCTTGAAGAACGCCTTCTTTCTGGGCGCGTCCTTCTGGGTGCGCTCAAGCTGCATGGACTGTGCAACACTGAAGGTGGGTGAAACTGCTTCTGGCCAGCTTGTGTGATGGAGTGCAACGGCCGCGCCTTACTTTCTGAAGCAGCCAGAGCATTCTCAGCCGAATCTGCTCTGTGAACCAGCTTTGGCCTGGACTCCTGAACCTCGGTACACTGAGCACACAAGGCCGGTGCCCAGCTGCTTCGTTCTTCGCCTTCCGGCGTCTGGACAGAACTGAAGGCCAGCGATGGCTTTGAGCTTTGCCGCTCTTCAGCGTGTATACTGCACGCATCCACAGTGGGCTGGGCCCGGATTTGCCTCAGCTCGAGGTGCAATCACACTCTTTCTGTTTCGCAGAGTCCAAAGAGTGCCCGTTCTAACTCCCGCTAAGCGAAAAGTGGCAGGCGAGAAGCGCTTGCTGGATTGGGCTTTCGCTGGCCAAGACTTTCCACACAGCACTCCAACCTGGGCGACGAGGAGGAGAATGGAAGAACATCTTTCCATCCTGGCACGTTCCTCTGTGCGACGCGTCCATCCGCGTCTTTGGTCCTTGCCAGGCTGGAATGTGCGCGGTGCTACTTCGAACTGAGCAGGAACGTGCAGAGAGCACGGCGATCTGACGGTGCTGCGCAGGCTGCAAAGGAAAGAGGGCTACCGCTGGAATACAGGTGCAGAGACAAGTTTCCACGCGTCGGGGCTAAAGCTCTGGGTGAGCTTGTTGTCCTGGCACTGCTCTCTGTGCGGGACGTTAGCCGAGAACCTTTCCGTTTACATTCGGACGACAAAAGGCAGGCAGAATGTGCTGCTACAGAGCGCTGGGCAGGGAAACTGCATCGCTCAGGCGTGTTTCGGCAGAAGCAGCGGGCTGGAGCGCCTCGCTGCCGGCACCGTGCTCTGCGCGAGAAGTAGACGACTGCTCGCCTCCGGCAAGAATGAAAGCGCGACAAGGTACTGAAGTGGAGGAAGAAAGAAGGCGCCGAGCACCGGGCTCGTGTGCGAAGCGTACAAGCGGAGAAGGGAGAGTGGCTCCCCCTCGCTTGTTTGCGGGTTCACTTTAGCGGTCGGAAACGGAAAGTTCAACTTGCAGCTTCTTGTGCTGCTACCTAATTCCTCTTCCAGCCCTCTCTGGAAAGAACTGCGCTTACCTTTAGGCTTCGAGATGCAGAAAACACAGTGGTCGATGCAGAGGAGAAGGGAAGTACAGAGTGCAGCGGGGAGTTGAAAGAGGCTTTACGCGAGGAAAGGCGAAGGTGCAGCCCAGCAGTAAAAGGCTTTTACTTCTGGAGCCTTTTCCTACGGTAGCAGCTGCTGGAAGTCGGCAACGGAGCTGCGAGAGTGAATAATGTGGCGGCACGTCGATCTGAGAATTCGAAAGCTCCCGAGCCGCAGTGTGTTGTGCTCGGTTTCAAGGCTGCCTGGAGAAGGGGTGCTTGAAGAACGCCTTCTTTCTGGGCGCGTCCTTCTGGGTGCGCTCAAGCTGCATGGACTGTGCAACACTGAAGGTGGGTGAAACTGCTTCTGGCCAGCTTGTGTGATGGAGTGCAACGGCCGCGCCTTACTTTCTGAAGCAGCCAGAGCATTCTCAGCCGAATCTGCTCTGTGAACCAGCTTTGGCCTGGACTCCTGAACCTCGGTACACTGAGCACACAAGGCCGGTGCCCAGCTGCTTCGTTCTTCGCCTTCCGGCGTCTGGACAGAACTGAAGGCCAGCGATGGCTTTGAGCTTTGCCGCTCTTCAGCGTGTATACTGCACGCATCCACAGTGGGCTGGGCCCGGATTTGCCTCAGCTCGAGGTGCAATCACACTCTTTCTGTTTCGCAGAGTCCAAAGAGTGCCCGTTCTAACTCCCGCTAAGCGAAAAGTGGCAGGCGAGAAGCGCTTGCTGGATTGGGCTTTCGCTGGCCAAGACTTTCCACACAGCACTCCAACCTGGGCGACGAGGAGGAGAATGGAAGAACATCTTTCCATCCTGGCACGTTCCTCTGTGCGACGCGTCCATCCGCGTCTTTGGTCCTTGCCAGGCTGGAATGTGCGCGGTGCTACTTCGAACTGAGCAGGAACGTGCAGAGAGCACGGCGATCTGACGGTGCTGCGCAGGCTGCAAAGGAAAGAGGGCTACCGCTGGAATACAGGTGCAGAGACAAGTTTCCACGCGTCGGGGCTAAAGCTCTGGGTGAGCTTGTTGTCCTGGCACTGCTCTCTGTGCGGGACGTTAGCCGAGAACCTTTCCGTTTACATTCGGACGACAAAAGGCAGGCAGAATGTGCTGCTACAGAGCGCTGGGCAGGGAAACTGCATCGCTCAGGCGTGTTTCGGCAGAAGCAGCGGGCTGGAGCGCCTCGCTGCCGGCACCGTGCTCTGCGCGAGAAGTAGACGACTGCTCGCCTCCGGCAAGAATGAAAGCGCGACAAGGTACTGAAGTGGAGGAAGAAAGAAGGCGCCGAGCACCGGGCTCGTGTGCGAAGCGTACAAGCGGAGAAGGGAGAGTGGCTCCCCCTCGCTTGTTTGCGGGTTCACTTTAGCGGTCGGAAACGGAAAGTTCAACTTGCAGCTTCTTGTGCTGCTACCTAATTCCTCTTCCAGCCCTCTCTGGAAAGAACTGCGCTTACCTTTAGGCTTCGAGATGCAGAAAACACAGTGGTCGATGCAGAGGAGAAGGGAAGTACAGAGTGCAGCGGGGAGTTGAAAGAGGCTTTACGCGAGGAAAGGCGAAGGTGCAGCCCAGCAGTAAAAGGCTTTTACTTCTGGAGCCTTTTCCTACGGTAGCAGCTGCTGGAAGTCGGCAACGGAGCTGCGAGAGTGAATAATGTGGCGGCACGTCGATCTGAGAATTCGAAAGCTCCCGAGCCGCAGTGTGTTGTGCTCGGTTTCAAGGCTGCCTGGAGAAGGGGTGCTTGAAGAACGCCTTCTTTCTGGGCGCGTCCTTCTGGGTGCGCTCAAGCTGCATGGACTGTGCAACACTGAAGGTGGGTGAAACTGCTTCTGGCCAGCTTGTGTGATGGAGTGCAACGGCCGCGCCTTACTTTCTGAAGCAGCCAGAGCATTCTCAGCCGAATCTGCTCTGTGAACCAGCTTTGGCCTGGACTCCTGAACCTCGGTACACTGAGCACACAAGGCCGGTGCCCAGCTGCTTCGTTCTTCGCCTTCCGGCGTCTGGACAGAACTGAAGGCCAGCGATGGCTTTGAGCTTTGCCGCTCTTCAGCGTGTATACTGCACGCATCCACAGTGGGCTGGGCCCGGATTTGCCTCAGCTCGAGGTGCAATCACACTCTTTCTGTTTCGCAGAGTCCAAAGAGTGCCCGTTCTAACTCCCGCTAAGCGAAAAGTGGCAGGCGAGAAGCGCTTGCTGGATTGGGCTTTCGCTGGCCAAGACTTTCCACACAGCACTCCAACCTGGGCGACGAGGAGGAGAATGGAAGAACATCTTTCCATCCTGGCACGTTCCTCTGTGCGACGCGTCCATCCGCGTCTTTGGTCCTTGCCAGGCTGGAATGTGCGCGGTGCTACTTCGAACTGAGCAGGAACGTGCAGAGAGCACGGCGATCTGACGGTGCTGCGCAGGCTGCAAAGGAAAGAGGGCTACCGCTGGAATACAGGTGCAGAGACAAGTTTCCACGCGTCGGGGCTAAAGCTCTGGGTGAGCTTGTTGTCCTGGCACTGCTCTCTGTGCGGGACGTTAGCCGAGAACCTTTCCGTTTACATTCGGACGACAAAAGGCAGGCAGAATGTGCTGCTACAGAGCGCTGGGCAGGGAAACTGCATCGCTCAGGCGTGTTTCGGCAGAAGCAGCGGGCTGGAGCGCCTCGCTGCCGGCACCGTGCTCTGCGCGAGAAGTAGACGACTGCTCGCCTCCGGCAAGAATGAAAGCGCGACAAGGTACTGAAGTGGAGGAAGAAAGAAGGCGCCGAGCACCGGGCTCGTGTGCGAAGCGTACAAGCGGAGAAGGGAGAGTGGCTCCCCCTCGCTTGTTTGCGGGTTCACTTTAGCGGTCGGAAACGGAAAGTTCAACTTGCAGCTTCTTGTGCTGCTACCTAATTCCTCTTCCAGCCCTCTCTGGAAAGAACTGCGCTTACCTTTAGGCTTCGAGATGCAGAAAACACAGTGGTCGATGCAGAGGAGAAGGGAAGTACAGAGTGCAGCGGGGAGTTGAAAGAGGCTTTACGCGAGGAAAGGCGAAGGTGCAGCCCAGCAGTAAAAGGCTTTTACTTCTGGAGCCTTTTCCTACGGTAGCAGCTGCTGGAAGTCGGCAACGGAGCTGCGAGAGTGAATAATGTGGCGGCACGTCGATCTGAGAATTCGAAAGCTCCCGAGCCGCAGTGTGTTGTGCTCGGTTTCAAGGCTGCCTGGAGAAGGGGTGCTTGAAGAACGCCTTCTTTCTGGGCGCGTCCTTCTGGGTGCGCTCAAGCTGCATGGACTGTGCAACACTGAAGGTGGGTGAAACTGCTTCTGGCCAGCTTGTGTGATGGAGTGCAACGGCCGCGCCTTACTTTCTGAAGCAGCCAGAGCATTCTCAGCCGAATCTGCTCTGTGAACCAGCTTTGGCCTGGACTCCTGAACCTCGGTACACTGAGCACACAAGGCCGGTGCCCAGCTGCTTCGTTCTTCGCCTTCCGGCGTCTGGACAGAACTGAAGGCCAGCGATGGCTTTGAGCTTTGCCGCTCTTCAGCGTGTATACTGCACGCATCCACAGTGGGCTGGGCCCGGATTTGCCTCAGCTCGAGGTGCAATCACACTCTTTCTGTTTCGCAGAGTCCAAAGAGTGCCCGTTCTAACTCCCGCTAAGCGAAAAGTGGCAGGCGAGAAGCGCTTGCTGGATTGGGCTTTCGCTGGCCAAGACTTTCCACACAGCACTCCAACCTGGGCGACGAGGAGGAGAATGGAAGAACATCTTTCCATCCTGGCACGTTCCTCTGTGCGACGCGTCCATCCGCGTCTTTGGTCCTTGCCAGGCTGGAATGTGCGCGGTGCTACTTCGAACTGAGCAGGAACGTGCAGAGAGCACGGCGATCTGACGGTGCTGCGCAGGCTGCAAAGGAAAGAGGGCTACCGCTGGAATACAGGTGCAGAGACAAGTTTCCACGCGTCGGGGCTAAAGCTCTGGGTGAGCTTGTTGTCCTGGCACTGCTCTCTGTGCGGGACGTTAGCCGAGAACCTTTCCGTTTACATTCGGACGACAAAAGGCAGGCAGAATGTGCTGCTACAGAGCGCTGGGCAGGGAAACTGCATCGCTCAGGCGTGTTTCGGCAGAAGCAGCGGGCTGGAGCGCCTCGCTGCCGGCACCGTGCTCTGCGCGAGAAGTAGACGACTGCTCGCCTCCGGCAAGAATGAAAGCGCGACAAGGTACTGAAGTGGAGGAAGAAAGAAGGCGCCGAGCACCGGGCTCGTGTGCGAAGCGTACAAGCGGAGAAGGGAGAGTGGCTCCCCCTCGCTTGTTTGCGGGTTCACTTTAGCGGTCGGAAACGGAAAGTTCAACTTGCAGCTTCTTGTGCTGCTACCTAATTCCTCTTCCAGCCCTCTCTGGAAAGAACTGCGCTTACCTTTAGGCTTCGAGATGCAGAAAACACAGTGGTCGATGCAGAGGAGAAGGGAAGTACAGAGTGCAGCGGGGAGTTGAAAGAGGCTTTACGCGAGGAAAGGCGAAGGTGCAGCCCAGCAGTAAAAGGCTTTTACTTCTGGAGCCTTTTCCTACGGTAGCAGCTGCTGGAAGTCGGCAACGGAGCTGCGAGAGTGAATAATGTGGCGGCACGTCGATCTGAGAATTCGAAAGCTCCCGAGCCGCAGTGTGTTGTGCTCGGTTTCAAGGCTGCCTGGAGAAGGGGTGCTTGAAGAACGCCTTCTTTCTGGGCGCGTCCTTCTGGGTGCGCTCAAGCTGCATGGACTGTGCAACACTGAAGGTGGGTGAAACTGCTTCTGGCCAGCTTGTGTGATGGAGTGCAACGGCCGCGCCTTACTTTCTGAAGCAGCCAGAGCATTCTCAGCCGAATCTGCTCTGTGAACCAGCTTTGGCCTGGACTCCTGAACCTCGGTACACTGAGCACACAAGGCCGGTGCCCAGCTGCTTCGTTCTTCGCCTTCCGGCGTCTGGACAGAACTGAAGGCCAGCGATGGCTTTGAGCTTTGCCGCTCTTCAGCGTGTATACTGCACGCATCCACAGTGGGCTGGGCCCGGATTTGCCTCAGCTCGAGGTGCAATCACACTCTTTCTGTTTCGCAGAGTCCAAAGAGTGCCCGTTCTAACTCCCGCTAAGCGAAAAGTGGCAGGCGAGAAGCGCTTGCTGGATTGGGCTTTCGCTGGCCAAGACTTTCCACACAGCACTCCAACCTGGGCGACGAGGAGGAGAATGGAAGAACATCTTTCCATCCTGGCACGTTCCTCTGTGCGACGCGTCCATCCGCGTCTTTGGTCCTTGCCAGGCTGGAATGTGCGCGGTGCTACTTCGAACTGAGCAGGAACGTGCAGAGAGCACGGCGATCTGACGGTGCTGCGCAGGCTGCAAAGGAAAGAGGGCTACCGCTGGAATACAGGTGCAGAGACAAGTTTCCACGCGTCGGGGCTAAAGCTCTGGGTGAGCTTGTTGTCCTGGCACTGCTCTCTGTGCGGGACGTTAGCCGAGAACCTTTCCGTTTACATTCGGACGACAAAAGGCAGGCAGAATGTGCTGCTACAGAGCGCTGGGCAGGGAAACTGCATCGCTCAGGCGTGTTTCGGCAGAAGCAGCGGGCTGGAGCGCCTCGCTGCCGGCACCGTGCTCTGCGCGAGAAGTAGACGACTGCTCGCCTCCGGCAAGAATGAAAGCGCGACAAGGTACTGAAGTGGAGGAAGAAAGAAGGCGCCGAGCACCGGGCTCGTGTGCGAAGCGTACAAGCGGAGAAGGGAGAGTGGCTCCCCCTCGCTTGTTTGCGGGTTCACTTTAGCGGTCGGAAACGGAAAGTTCAACTTGCAGCTTCTTGTGCTGCTACCTAATTCCTCTTCCAGCCCTCTCTGGAAAGAACTGCGCTTACCTTTAGGCTTCGAGATGCAGAAAACACAGTGGTCGATGCAGAGGAGAAGGGAAGTACAGAGTGCAGCGGGGAGTTGAAAGAGGCTTTACGCGAGGAAAGGCGAAGGTGCAGCCCAGCAGTAAAAGGCTTTTACTTCTGGAGCCTTTTCCTACGGTAGCAGCTGCTGGAAGTCGGCAACGGAGCTGCGAGAGTGAATAATGTGGCGGCACGTCGATCTGAGAATTCGAAAGCTCCCGAGCCGCAGTGTGTTGTGCTCGGTTTCAAGGCTGCCTGGAGAAGGGGTGCTTGAAGAACGCCTTCTTTCTGGGCGCGTCCTTCTGGGTGCGCTCAAGCTGCATGGACTGTGCAACACTGAAGGTGGGTGAAACTGCTTCTGGCCAGCTTGTGTGATGGAGTGCAACGGCCGCGCCTTACTTTCTGAAGCAGCCAGAGCATTCTCAGCCGAATCTGCTCTGTGAACCAGCTTTGGCCTGGACTCCTGAACCTCGGTACACTGAGCACACAAGGCCGGTGCCCAGCTGCTTCGTTCTTCGCCTTCCGGCGTCTGGACAGAACTGAAGGCCAGCGATGGCTTTGAGCTTTGCCGCTCTTCAGCGTGTATACTGCACGCATCCACAGTGGGCTGGGCCCGGATTTGCCTCAGCTCGAGGTGCAATCACACTCTTTCTGTTTCGCAGAGTCCAAAGAGTGCCCGTTCTAACTCCCGCTAAGCGAAAAGTGGCAGGCGAGAAGCGCTTGCTGGATTGGGCTTTCGCTGGCCAAGACTTTCCACACAGCACTCCAACCTGGGCGACGAGGAGGAGAATGGAAGAACATCTTTCCATCCTGGCACGTTCCTCTGTGCGACGCGTCCATCCGCGTCTTTGGTCCTTGCCAGGCTGGAATGTGCGCGGTGCTACTTCGAACTGAGCAGGAACGTGCAGAGAGCACGGCGATCTGACGGTGCTGCGCAGGCTGCAAAGGAAAGAGGGCTACCGCTGGAATACAGGTGCAGAGACAAGTTTCCACGCGTCGGGGCTAAAGCTCTGGGTGAGCTTGTTGTCCTGGCACTGCTCTCTGTGCGGGACGTTAGCCGAGAACCTTTCCGTTTACATTCGGACGACAAAAGGCAGGCAGAATGTGCTGCTACAGAGCGCTGGGCAGGGAAACTGCATCGCTCAGGCGTGTTTCGGCAGAAGCAGCGGGCTGGAGCGCCTCGCTGCCGGCACCGTGCTCTGCGCGAGAAGTAGACGACTGCTCGCCTCCGGCAAGAATGAAAGCGCGACAAGGTACTGAAGTGGAGGAAGAAAGAAGGCGCCGAGCACCGGGCTCGTGTGCGAAGCGTACAAGCGGAGAAGGGAGAGTGGCTCCCCCTCGCTTGTTTGCGGGTTCACTTTAGCGGTCGGAAACGGAAAGTTCAACTTGCAGCTTCTTGTGCTGCTACCTAATTCCTCTTCCAGCCCTCTCTGGAAAGAACTGCGCTTACCTTTAGGCTTCGAGATGCAGAAAACACAGTGGTCGATGCAGAGGAGAAGGGAAGTACAGAGTGCAGCGGGGAGTTGAAAGAGGCTTTACGCGAGGAAAGGCGAAGGTGCAGCCCAGCAGTAAAAGGCTTTTACTTCTGGAGCCTTTTCCTACGGTAGCAGCTGCTGGAAGTCGGCAACGGAGCTGCGAGAGTGAATAATGTGGCGGCACGTCGATCTGAGAATTCGAAAGCTCCCGAGCCGCAGTGTGTTGTGCTCGGTTTCAAGGCTGCCTGGAGAAGGGGTGCTTGAAGAACGCCTTCTTTCTGGGCGCGTCCTTCTGGGTGCGCTCAAGCTGCATGGACTGTGCAACACTGAAGGTGGGTGAAACTGCTTCTGGCCAGCTTGTGTGATGGAGTGCAACGGCCGCGCCTTACTTTCTGAAGCAGCCAGAGCATTCTCAGCCGAATCTGCTCTGTGAACCAGCTTTGGCCTGGACTCCTGAACCTCGGTACACTGAGCACACAAGGCCGGTGCCCAGCTGCTTCGTTCTTCGCCTTCCGGCGTCTGGACAGAACTGAAGGCCAGCGATGGCTTTGAGCTTTGCCGCTCTTCAGCGTGTATACTGCACGCATCCACAGTGGGCTGGGCCCGGATTTGCCTCAGCTCGAGGTGCAATCACACTCTTTCTGTTTCGCAGAGTCCAAAGAGTGCCCGTTCTAACTCCCGCTAAGCGAAAAGTGGCAGGCGAGAAGCGCTTGCTGGATTGGGCTTTCGCTGGCCAAGACTTTCCACACAGCACTCCAACCTGGGCGACGAGGAGGAGAATGGAAGAACATCTTTCCATCCTGGCACGTTCCTCTGTGCGACGCGTCCATCCGCGTCTTTGGTCCTTGCCAGGCTGGAATGTGCGCGGTGCTACTTCGAACTGAGCAGGAACGTGCAGAGAGCACGGCGATCTGACGGTGCTGCGCAGGCTGCAAAGGAAAGAGGGCTACCGCTGGAATACAGGTGCAGAGACAAGTTTCCACGCGTCGGGGCTAAAGCTCTGGGTGAGCTTGTTGTCCTGGCACTGCTCTCTGTGCGGGACGTTAGCCGAGAACCTTTCCGTTTACATTCGGACGACAAAAGGCAGGCAGAATGTGCTGCTACAGAGCGCTGGGCAGGGAAACTGCATCGCTCAGAGCGTGTTTCGGCAGAAGCAGCGGGCTGGAGCGCCTCGCTGCCGGCACCGTGCTCTGCGCGAGAAGTAGACGACTGCTCGCCTCCGGCAAGAATGAAAGCGCGACAAGGTACTGAAGTGGAGGAAGAAAGAAGGCGCCGAGCACCGGGCTCGTGTGCGAAGCGTACAAGCGGAGAAGGGAGAGTGGCTCCCCCTCGCTTGTTTGCGGGTTCACTTTAGCGGTCGGAAACGGAAAGTTCAACTTGCAGCTTCTTGTGCTGCTACCTAATTCCTCTTCCAGCCCTCTCTGGAAAGAACTGCGCTTACCTTTAGGCTTCGAGATGCAGAAAACACAGTGGTCGATGCAGAGGAGAAGGGAAGTACAGAGTGCAGCGGGGAGTTGAAAGAGGCTTTACGCGAGGAAAGGCGAAGGTGCAGCCCAGCAGTAAAAGGCTTTTACTTCTGGAGCCTTTTCCTACGGTAGCAGCTGCTGGAAGTCGGCAACGGAGCTGCGAGAGTGAATAATGTGGCGGCACGTCGATCTGAGAATTCGAAAGCTCCCGAGCCGCAGTGTGTTGTGCTCGGTTTCAAGGCTGCCTGGAGAAGGGGTGCTTGAAGAACGCCTTCTTTCTGGGCGCGTCCTTCTGGGTGCGCTCAAGCTGCATGGACTGTGCAACACTGAAGGTGGGTGAAACTGCTTCTGGCCAGCTTGTGTGATGGAGTGCAACGGCCGCGCCTTACTTTCTGAAGCAGCCAGAGCATTCTCAGCCGAATCTGCTCTGTGAACCAGCTTTGGCCTGGACTCCTGAACCTCGGTACACTGAGCACACAAGGCCGGTGCCCAGCTGCTTCGTTCTTCGCCTTCCGGCGTCTGGACAGAACTGAAGGCCAGCGATGGCTTTGAGCTTTGCCGCTCTTCAGCGTGTATACTGCACGCATCCACAGTGGGCTGGGCCCGGATTTGCCTCAGCTCGAGGTGCAATCACACTCTTTCTGTTTCGCAGAGTCCAAAGAGTGCCCGTTCTAACTCCCGCTAAGCGAAAAGTGGCAGGCGAGAAGCGCTTGCTGGATTGGGCTTTCGCTGGCCAAGACTTTCCACACAGCACTCCAACCTGGGCGACGAGGAGGAGAATGGAAGAACATCTTTCCATCCTGGCACGTTCCTCTGTGCGACGCGTCCATCCGCGTCTTTGGTCCTTGCCAGGCTGGAATGTGCGCGGTGCTACTTCGAACTGAGCAGGAACGTGCAGAGAGCACGGCGATCTGACGGTGCTGCGCAGGCTGCAAAGGAAAGAGGGCTACCGCTGGAATACAGGTGCAGAGACAAGTTTCCACGCGTCGGGGCTAAAGCTCTGGGTGAGCTTGTTGTCCTGGCACTGCTCTCTGTGCGGGACGTTAGCCGAGAACCTTTCCGTTTACATTCGGACGACAAAAGGCAGGCAGAATGTGCTGCTACAGAGCGCTGGGCAGGGAAACTGCATCGCTCAGGCGTGTTTCGGCAGAAGCAGCGGGCTGGAGCGCCTCGCTGCCGGCACCGTGCTCTGCGCGAGAAGTAGACGACTGCTCGCCTCCGGCAAGAATGAAAGCGCGACAAGGTACTGAAGTGGAGGAAGAAAGAAGGCGCCGAGCACCGGGCTCGTGTGCGAAGCGTACAAGCGGAGAAGGGAGAGTGGCTCCCCCTCGCTTGTTTGCGGGTTCACTTTAGCGGTCGGAAACGGAAAGTTCAACTTGCAGCTTCTTGTGCTGCTACCTAATTCCTCTTCCAGCCCTCTCTGGAAAGAACTGCGCTTACCTTTAGGCTTCGAGATGCAGAAAACACAGTGGTCGATGCAGAGGAGAAGGGAAGTACAGAGTGCAGCGGGGAGTTGAAAGAGGCTTTACGCGAGGAAAGGCGAAGGTGCAGCCCAGCAGTAAAAGGCTTTTACTTCTGGAGCCTTTTCCTACGGTAGCAGCTGCTGGAAGTCGGCAACGGAGCTGCGAGAGTGAATAATGTGGCGGCACGTCGATCTGAGAATTCGAAAGCTCCCGAGCCGCAGTGTGTTGTGCTCGGTTTCAAGGCTGCCTGGAGAAGGGGTGCTTGAAGAACGCCTTCTTTCTGGGCGCGTCCTTCTGGGTGCGCTCAAGCTGCATGGACTGTGCAACACTGAAGGTGGGTGAAACTGCTTCTGGCCAGCTTGTGTGATGGAGTGCAACGGCCGCGCCTTACTTTCTGAAGCAGCCAGAGCATTCTCAGCCGAATCTGCTCTGTGAACCAGCTTTGGCCTGGACTCCTGAACCTCGGTACACTGAGCACACAAGGCCGGTGCCCAGCTGCTTCGTTCTTCGCCTTCCGGCGTCTGGACAGAACTGAAGGCCAGCGATGGCTTTGAGCTTTGCCGCTCTTCAGCGTGTATACTGCACGCATCCACAGTGGGCTGGGCCCGGATTTGCCTCAGCTCGAGGTGCAATCACACTCTTTCTGTTTCGCAGAGTCCAAAGAGTGCCCGTTCTAACTCCCGCTAAGCGAAAAGTGGCAGGCGAGAAGCGCTTGCTGGATTGGGCTTTCGCTGGCCAAGACTTTCCACACAGCACTCCAACCTGGGCGACGAGGAGGAGAATGGAAGAACATCTTTCCATCCTGGCACGTTCCTCTGTGCGACGCGTCCATCCGCGTCTTTGGTCCTTGCCAGGCTGGAATGTGCGCGGTGCTACTTCGAACTGAGCAGGAACGTGCAGAGAGCACGGCGATCTGACGGTGCTGCGCAGGCTGCAAAGGAAAGAGGGCTACCGCTGGAATACAGGTGCAGAGACAAGTTTCCACGCGTCGGGGCTAAAGCTCTGGGTGAGCTTGTTGTCCTGGCACTGCTCTCTGTGCGGGACGTTAGCCGAGAACCTTTCCGTTTACATTCGGACGACAAAAGGCAGGCAGAATGTGCTGCTACAGAGCGCTGGGCAGGGAAACTGCATCGCTCAGGCGTGTTTCGGCAGAAGCAGCGGGCTGGAGCGCCTCGCTGCCGGCACCGTGCTCTGCGCGAGAAGTAGACGACTGCTCGCCTCCGGCAAGAATGAAAGCGCGACAAGGTACTGAAGTGGAGGAAGAAAGAAGGCGCCGAGCACCGGGCTCGTGTGCGAAGCGTACAAGCGGAGAAGGGAGAGTGGCTCCCCCTCGCTTGTTTGCGGGTTCACTTTAGCGGTCGGAAACGGAAAGTTCAACTTGCAGCTTCTTGTGCTGCTACCTAATTCCTCTTCCAGCCCTCTCTGGAAAGAACTGCGCTTACCTTTAGGCTTCGAGATGCAGAAAACACAGTGGTCGATGCAGAGGAGAAGGGAAGTACAGAGTGCAGCGGGGAGTTGAAAGAGGCTTTACGCGAGGAAAGGCGAAGGTGCAGCCCAGCAGTAAAAGGCTTTTACTTCTGGAGCCTTTTCCTACGGTAGCAGCTGCTGGAAGTCGGCAACGGAGCTGCGAGAGTGAATAATGTGGCGGCACGTCGATCTGAGAATTCGAAAGCTCCCGAGCCGCAGTGTGTTGTGCTCGGTTTCAAGGCTGCCTGGAGAAGGGGTGCTTGAAGAACGCCTTCTTTCTGGGCGCGTCCTTCTGGGTGCGCTCAAGCTGCATGGACTGTGCAACACTGAAGGTGGGTGAAACTGCTTCTGGCCAGCTTGTGTGATGGAGTGCAACGGCCGCGCCTTACTTTCTGAAGCAGCCAGAGCATTCTCAGCCGAATCTGCTCTGTGAACCAGCTTTGGCCTGGACTCCTGAACCTCGGTACACTGAGCACACAAGGCCGGTGCCCAGCTGCTTCGTTCTTCGCCTTCCGGCGTCTGGACAGAACTGAAGGCCAGCGATGGCTTTGAGCTTTGCCGCTCTTCAGCGTGTATACTGCACGCATCCACAGTGGGCTGGGCCCGGATTTGCCTCAGCTCGAGGTGCAATCACACTCTTTCTGTTTCGCAGAGTCCAAAGAGTGCCCGTTCTAACTCCCGCTAAGCGAAAAGTGGCAGGCGAGAAGCGCTTGCTGGATTGGGCTTTCGCTGGCCAAGACTTTCCACACAGCACTCCAACCTGGGCGACGAGGAGGAGAATGGAAGAACATCTTTCCATCCTGGCACGTTCCTCTGTGCGACGCGTCCATCCGCGTCTTTGGTCCTTGCCAGGCTGGAATGTGCGCGGTGCTACTTCGAACTGAGCAGGAACGTGCAGAGAGCACGGCGATCTGACGGTGCTGCGCAGGCTGCAAAGGAAAGAGGGCTACCGCTGGAATACAGGTGCAGAGACAAGTTTCCACGCGTCGGGGCTAAAGCTCTGGGTGAGCTTGTTGTCCTGGCACTGCTCTCTGTGCGGGACGTTAGCCGAGAACCTTTCCGTTTACATTCGGACGACAAAAGGCAGGCAGAATGTGCTGCTACAGAGCGCTGGGCAGGGAAACTGCATCGCTCAGGCGTGTTTCGGCAGAAGCAGCGGGCTGGAGCGCCTCGCTGCCGGCACCGTGCTCTGCGCGAGAAGTAGACGACTGCTCGCCTCCGGCAAGAATGAAAGCGCGACAAGGTACTGAAGTGGAGGAAGAAAGAAGGCGCCGAGCACCGGGCTCGTGTGCGAAGCGTACAAGCGGAGAAGGGAGAGTGGCTCCCCCTCGCTTGTTTGCGGGTTCACTTTAGCGGTCGGAAACGGAAAGTTCAACTTGCAGCTTCTTGTGCTGCTACCTAATTCCTCTTCCAGCCCTCTCTGGAAAGAACTGCGCTTACCTTTAGGCTTCGAGATGCAGAAAACACAGTGGTCGATGCAGAGGAGAAGGGAAGTACAGAGTGCAGCGGGGAGTTGAAAGAGGCTTTACGCGAGGAAAGGCGAAGGTGCAGCCCAGCAGTAAAAGGCTTTTACTTCTGGAGCCTTTTCCTACGGTAGCAGCTGCTGGAAGTCGGCAACGGAGCTGCGAGAGTGAATAATGTGGCGGCACGTCGATCTGAGAATTCGAAAGCTCCCGAGCCGCAGTGTGTTGTGCTCGGTTTCAAGGCTGCCTGGAGAAGGGGTGCTTGAAGAACGCCTTCTTTCTGGGCGCGTCCTTCTGGGTGCGCTCAAGCTGCATGGACTGTGCAACACTGAAGGTGGGTGAAACTGCTTCTGGCCAGCTTGTGTGATGGAGTGCAACGGCCGCGCCTTACTTTCTGAAGCAGCCAGAGCATTCTCAGCCGAATCTGCTCTGTGAACCAGCTTTGGCCTGGACTCCTGAACCTCGGTACACTGAGCACACAAGGCCGGTGCCCAGCTGCTTCGTTCTTCGCCTTCCGGCGTCTGGACAGAACTGAAGGCCAGCGATGGCTTTGAGCTTTGCCGCTCTTCAGCGTGTATACTGCACGCATCCACAGTGGGCTGGGCCCGGATTTGCCTCAGCTCGAGGTGCAATCACACTCTTTCTGTTTCGCAGAGTCCAAAGAGTGCCCGTTCTAACTCCCGCTAAGCGAAAAGTGGCAGGCGAGAAGCGCTTGCTGGATTGGGCTTTCGCTGGCCAAGACTTTCCACACAGCACTCCAACCTGGGCGACGAGGAGGAGAATGGAAGAACATCTTTCCATCCTGGCACGTTCCTCTGTGCGACGCGTCCATCCGCGTCTTTGGTCCTTGCCAGGCTGGAATGTGCGCGGTGCTACTTCGAACTGAGCAGGAACGTGCAGAGAGCACGGCGATCTGACGGTGCTGCGCAGGCTGCAAAGGAAAGAGGGCTACCGCTGGAATACAGGTGCAGAGACAAGTTTCCACGCGTCGGGGCTAAAGCTCTGGGTGAGCTTGTTGTCCTGGCACTGCTCTCTGTGCGGGACGTTAGCCGAGAACCTTTCCGTTTACATTCGGACGACAAAAGGCAGGCAGAATGTGCTGCTACAGAGCGCTGGGCAGGGAAACTGCATCGCTCAGGCGTGTTTCGGCAGAAGCAGCGGGCTGGAGCGCCTCGCTGCCGGCACCGTGCTCTGCGCGAGAAGTAGACGACTGCTCGCCTCCGGCAAGAATGAAAGCGCGACAAGGTACTGAAGTGGAGGAAGAAAGAAGGCGCCGAGCACCGGGCTCGTGTGCGAAGCGTACAAGCGGAGAAGGGAGAGTGGCTCCCCCTCGCTTGTTTGCGGGTTCACTTTAGCGGTCGGAAACGGAAAGTTCAACTTGCAGCTTCTTGTGCTGCTACCTAATTCCTCTTCCAGCCCTCTCTGGAAAGAACTGCGCTTACCTTTAGGCTTCGAGATGCAGAAAACACAGTGGTCGATGCAGAGGAGAAGGGAAGTACAGAGTGCAGCGGGGAGTTGAAAGAGGCTTTACGCGAGGAAAGGCGAAGGTGCAGCCCAGCAGTAAAAGGCTTTTACTTCTGGAGCCTTTTCCTACGGTAGCAGCTGCTGGAAGTCGGCAACGGAGCTGCGAGAGTGAATAATGTGGCGGCACGTCGATCTGAGAATTCGAAAGCTCCCGAGCCGCAGTGTGTTGTGCTCGGTTTCAAGGCTGCCTGGAGAAGGGGTGCTTGAAGAACGCCTTCTTTCTGGGCGCGTCCTTCTGGGTGCGCTCAAGCTGCATGGACTGTGCAACACTGAAGGTGGGTGAAACTGCTTCTGGCCAGCTTGTGTGATGGAGTGCAACGGCCGCGCCTTACTTTCTGAAGCAGCCAGAGCATTCTCAGCCGAATCTGCTCTGTGAACCAGCTTTGGCCTGGACTCCTGAACCTCGGTACACTGAGCACACAAGGCCGGTGCCCAGCTGCTTCGTTCTTCGCCTTCCGGCGTCTGGACAGAACTGAAGGCCAGCGATGGCTTTGAGCTTTGCCGCTCTTCAGCGTGTATACTGCACGCATCCACAGTGGGCTGGGCCCGGATTTGCCTCAGCTCGAGGTGCAATCACACTCTTTCTGTTTCGCAGAGTCCAAAGAGTGCCCGTTCTAACTCCCGCTAAGCGAAAAGTGGCAGGCGAGAAGCGCTTGCTGGATTGGGCTTTCGCTGGCCAAGACTTTCCACACAGCACTCCAACCTGGGCGACGAGGAGGAGAATGGAAGAACATCTTTCCATCCTGGCACGTTCCTCTGTGCGACGCGTCCATCCGCGTCTTTGGTCCTTGCCAGGCTGGAATGTGCGCGGTGCTACTTCGAACTGAGCAGGAACGTGCAGAGAGCACGGCGATCTGACGGTGCTGCGCAGGCTGCAAAGGAAAGAGGGCTACCGCTGGAATACAGGTGCAGAGACAAGTTTCCACGCGTCGGGGCTAAAGCTCTGGGTGAGCTTGTTGTCCTGGCACTGCTCTCTGTGCGGGACGTTAGCCGAGAACCTTTCCGTTTACATTCGGACGACAAAAGGCAGGCAGAATGTGCTGCTACAGAGCGCTGGGCAGGGAAACTGCATCGCTCAGGCGTGTTTCGGCAGAAGCAGCGGGCTGGAGCGCCTCGCTGCCGGCACCGTGCTCTGCGCGAGAAGTAGACGACTGCTCGCCTCCGGCAAGAATGAAAGCGCGACAAGGTACTGAAGTGGAGGAAGAAAGAAGGCGCCGAGCACCGGGCTCGTGTGCGAAGCGTACAAGCGGAGAAGGGAGAGTGGCTCCCCCTCGCTTGTTTGCGGGTTCACTTTAGCGGTCGGAAACGGAAAGTTCAACTTGCAGCTTCTTGTGCTGCTACCTAATTCCTCTTCCAGCCCTCTCTGGAAAGAACTGCGCTTACCTTTAGGCTTCGAGATGCAGAAAACACAGTGGTCGATGCAGAGGAGAAGGGAAGTACAGAGTGCAGCGGGGAGTTGAAAGAGGCTTTACGCGAGGAAAGGCGAAGGTGCAGCCCAGCAGTAAAAGGCTTTTACTTCTGGAGCCTTTTCCTACGGTAGCAGCTGCTGGAAGTCGGCAACGGAGCTGCGAGAGTGAATAATGTGGCGGCACGTCGATCTGAGAATTCGAAAGCTCCCGAGCCGCAGTGTGTTGTGCTCGGTTTCAAGGCTGCCTGGAGAAGGGGTGCTTGAAGAACGCCTTCTTTCTGGGCGCGTCCTTCTGGGTGCGCTCAAGCTGCATGGACTGTGCAACACTGAAGGTGGGTGAAACTGCTTCTGGCCAGCTTGTGTGATGGAGTGCAACGGCCGCGCCTTACTTTCTGAAGCAGCCAGAGCATTCTCAGCCGAATCTGCTCTGTGAACCAGCTTTGGCCTGGACTCCTGAACCTCGGTACACTGAGCACACAAGGCCGGTGCCCAGCTGCTTCGTTCTTCGCCTTCCGGCGTCTGGACAGAACTGAAGGCCAGCGATGGCTTTGAGCTTTGCCGCTCTTCAGCGTGTATACTGCACGCATCCACAGTGGGCTGGGCCCGGATTTGCCTCAGCTCGAGGTGCAATCACACTCTTTCTGTTTCGCAGAGTCCAAAGAGTGCCCGTTCTAACTCCCGCTAAGCGAAAAGTGGCAGGCGAGAAGCGCTTGCTGGATTGGGCTTTCGCTGGCCAAGACTTTCCACACAGCACTCCAACCTGGGCGACGAGGAGGAGAATGGAAGAACATCTTTCCATCCTGGCACGTTCCTCTGTGCGACGCGTCCATCCGCGTCTTTGGTCCTTGCCAGGCTGGAATGTGCGCGGTGCTACTTCGAACTGAGCAGGAACGTGCAGAGAGCACGGCGATCTGACGGTGCTGCGCAGGCTGCAAAGGAAAGAGGGCTACCGCTGGAATACAGGTGCAGAGACAAGTTTCCACGCGTCGGGGCTAAAGCTCTGGGTGAGCTTGTTGTCCTGGCACTGCTCTCTGTGCGGGACGTTAGCCGAGAACCTTTCCGTTTACATTCGGACGACAAAAGGCAGGCAGAATGTGCTGCTACAGAGCGCTGGGCAGGGAAACTGCATCGCTCAGGCGTGTTTCGGCAGAAGCAGCGGGCTGGAGCGCCTCGCTGCCGGCACCGTGCTCTGCGCGAGAAGTAGACGACTGCTCGCCTCCGGCAAGAATGAAAGCGCGACAAGGTACTGAAGTGGAGGAAGAAAGAAGGCGCCGAGCACCGGGCTCGTGTGCGAAGCGTACAAGCGGAGAAGGGAGAGTGGCTCCCCCTCGCTTGTTTGCGGGTTCACTTTAGCGGTCGGAAACGGAAAGTTCAACTTGCAGCTTCTTGTGCTGCTACCTAATTCCTCTTCCAGCCCTCTCTGGAAAGAACTGCGCTTACCTTTAGGCTTCGAGATGCAGAAAACACAGTGGTCGATGCAGAGGAGAAGGGAAGTACAGAGTGCAGCGGGGAGTTGAAAGAGGCTTTACGCGAGGAAAGGCGAAGGTGCAGCCCAGCAGTAAAAGGCTTTTACTTCTGGAGCCTTTTCCTACGGTAGCAGCTGCTGGAAGTCGGCAACGGAGCTGCGAGAGTGAATAATGTGGCGGCACGTCGATCTGAGAATTCGAAAGCTCCCGAGCCGCAGTGTGTTGTGCTCGGTTTCAAGGCTGCCTGGAGAAGGGGTGCTTGAAGAACGCCTTCTTTCTGGGCGCGTCCTTCTGGGTGCGCTCAAGCTGCATGGACTGTGCAACACTGAAGGTGGGTGAAACTGCTTCTGGCCAGCTTGTGTGATGGAGTGCAACGGCCGCGCCTTACTTTCTGAAGCAGCCAGAGCATTCTCAGCCGAATCTGCTCTGTGAACCAGCTTTGGCCTGGACTCCTGAACCTCGGTACACTGAGCACACAAGGCCGGTGCCCAGCTGCTTCGTTCTTCGCCTTCCGGCGTCTGGACAGAACTGAAGGCCAGCGATGGCTTTGAGCTTTGCCGCTCTTCAGCGTGTATACTGCACGCATCCACAGTGGGCTGGGCCCGGATTTGCCTCAGCTCGAGGTGCAATCACACTCTTTCTGTTTCGCAGAGTCCAAAGAGTGCCCGTTCTAACTCCCGCTAAGCGAAAAGTGGCAGGCGAGAAGCGCTTGCTGGATTGGGCTTTCGCTGGCCAAGACTTTCCACACAGCACTCCAACCTGGGCGACGAGGAGGAGAATGGAAGAACATCTTTCCATCCTGGCACGTTCCTCTGTGCGACGCGTCCATCCGCGTCTTTGGTCCTTGCCAGGCTGGAATGTGCGCGGTGCTACTTCGAACTGAGCAGGAACGTGCAGAGAGCACGGCGATCTGACGGTGCTGCGCAGGCTGCAAAGGAAAGAGGGCTACCGCTGGAATACAGGTGCAGAGACAAGTTTCCACGCGTCGGGGCTAAAGCTCTGGGTGAGCTTGTTGTCCTGGCACTGCTCTCTGTGCGGGACGTTAGCCGAGAACCTTTCCGTTTACATTCGGACGACAAAAGGCAGGCAGAATGTGCTGCTACAGAGCGCTGGGCAGGGAAACTGCATCGCTCAGGCGTGTTTCGGCAGAAGCAGCGGGCTGGAGCGCCTCGCTGCCGGCACCGTGCTCTGCGCGAGAAGTAGACGACTGCTCGCCTCCGGCAAGAATGAAAGCGCGACAAGGTACTGAAGTGGAGGAAGAAAGAAGGCGCCGAGCACCGGGCTCGTGTGCGAAGCGTACAAGCGGAGAAGGGAGAGTGGCTCCCCCTCGCTTGTTTGCGGGTTCACTTTAGCGGTCGGAAACGGAAAGTTCAACTTGCAGCTTCTTGTGCTGCTACCTAATTCCTCTTCCAGCCCTCTCTGGAAAGAACTGCGCTTACCTTTAGGCTTCGAGATGCAGAAAACACAGTGGTCGATGCAGAGGAGAAGGGAAGTACAGAGTGCAGCGGGGAGTTGAAAGAGGCTTTACGCGAGGAAAGGCGAAGGTGCAGCCCAGCAGTAAAAGGCTTTTACTTCTGGAGCCTTTTCCTACGGTAGCAGCTGCTGGAAGTCGGCAACGGAGCTGCGAGAGTGAATAATGTGGCGGCACGTCGATCTGAGAATTCGAAAGCTCCCGAGCCGCAGTGTGTTGTGCTCGGTTTCAAGGCTGCCTGGAGAAGGGGTGCTTGAAGAACGCCTTCTTTCTGGGCGCGTCCTTCTGGGTGCGCTCAAGCTGCATGGACTGTGCAACACTGAAGGTGGGTGAAACTGCTTCTGGCCAGCTTGTGTGATGGAGTGCAACGGCCGCGCCTTACTTTCTGAAGCAGCCAGAGCATTCTCAGCCGAATCTGCTCTGTGAACCAGCTTTGGCCTGGACTCCTGAACCTCGGTACACTGAGCACACAAGGCCGGTGCCCAGCTGCTTCGTTCTTCGCCTTCCGGCGTCTGGACAGAACTGAAGGCCAGCGATGGCTTTGAGCTTTGCCGCTCTTCAGCGTGTATACTGCACGCATCCACAGTGGGCTGGGCCCGGATTTGCCTCAGCTCGAGGTGCAATCACACTCTTTCTGTTTCGCAGAGTCCAAAGAGTGCCCGTTCTAACTCCCGCTAAGCGAAAAGTGGCAGGCGAGAAGCGCTTGCTGGATTGGGCTTTCGCTGGCCAAGACTTTCCACACAGCACTCCAACCTGGGCGACGAGGAGGAGAATGGAAGAACATCTTTCCATCCTGGCACGTTCCTCTGTGCGACGCGTCCATCCGCGTCTTTGGTCCTTGCCAGGCTGGAATGTGCGCGGTGCTACTTCGAACTGAGCAGGAACGTGCAGAGAGCACGGCGATCTGACGGTGCTGCGCAGGCTGCAAAGGAAAGAGGGCTACCGCTGGAATACAGGTGCAGAGACAAGTTTCCACGCGTCGGGGCTAAAGCTCTGGGTGAGCTTGTTGTCCTGGCACTGCTCTCTGTGCGGGACGTTAGCCGAGAACCTTTCCGTTTACATTCGGACGACAAAAGGCAGGCAGAATGTGCTGCTACAGAGCGCTGGGCAGGGAAACTGCATCGCTCAGGCGTGTTTCGGCAGAAGCAGCGGGCTGGAGCGCCTCGCTGCCGGCACCGTGCTCTGCGCGAGAAGTAGACGACTGCTCGCCTCCGGCAAGAATGAAAGCGCGACAAGGTACTGAAGTGGAGGAAGAAAGAAGGCGCCGAGCACCGGGCTCGTGTGCGAAGCGTACAAGCGGAGAAGGGAGAGTGGCTCCCCCTCGCTTGTTTGCGGGTTCACTTTAGCGGTCGGAAACGGAAAGTTCAACTTGCAGCTTCTTGTGCTGCTACCTAATTCCTCTTCCAGCCCTCTCTGGAAAGAACTGCGCTTACCTTTAGGCTTCGAGATGCAGAAAACACAGTGGTCGATGCAGAGGAGAAGGGAAGTACAGAGTGCAGCGGGGAGTTGAAAGAGGCTTTACGCGAGGAAAGGCGAAGGTGCAGCCCAGCAGTAAAAGGCTTTTACTTCTGGAGCCTTTTCCTACGGTAGCAGCTGCTGGAAGTCGGCAACGGAGCTGCGAGAGTGAATAATGTGGCGGCACGTCGATCTGAGAATTCGAAAGCTCCCGAGCCGCAGTGTGTTGTGCTCGGTTTCAAGGCTGCCTGGAGAAGGGGTGCTTGAAGAACGCCTTCTTTCTGGGCGCGTCCTTCTGGGTGCGCTCAAGCTGCATGGACTGTGCAACACTGAAGGTGGGTGAAACTGCTTCTGGCCAGCTTGTGTGATGGAGTGCAACGGCCGCGCCTTACTTTCTGAAGCAGCCAGAGCATTCTCAGCCGAATCTGCTCTGTGAACCAGCTTTGGCCTGGACTCCTGAACCTCGGTACACTGAGCACACAAGGCCGGTGCCCAGCTGCTTCGTTCTTCGCCTTCCGGCGTCTGGACAGAACTGAAGGCCAGCGATGGCTTTGAGCTTTGCCGCTCTTCAGCGTGTATACTGCACGCATCCACAGTGGGCTGGGCCCGGATTTGCCTCAGCTCGAGGTGCAATCACACTCTTTCTGTTTCGCAGAGTCCAAAGAGTGCCCGTTCTAACTCCCGCTAAGCGAAAAGTGGCAGGCGAGAAGCGCTTGCTGGATTGGGCTTTCGCTGGCCAAGACTTTCCACACAGCACTCCAACCTGGGCGACGAGGAGGAGAATGGAAGAACATCTTTCCATCCTGGCACGTTCCTCTGTGCGACGCGTCCATCCGCGTCTTTGGTCCTTGCCAGGCTGGAATGTGCGCGGTGCTACTTCGAACTGAGCAGGAACGTGCAGAGAGCACGGCGATCTGACGGTGCTGCGCAGGCTGCAAAGGAAAGAGGGCTACCGCTGGAATACAGGTGCAGAGACAAGTTTCCACGCGTCGGGGCTAAAGCTCTGGGTGAGCTTGTTGTCCTGGCACTGCTCTCTGTGCGGGACGTTAGCCGAGAACCTTTCCGTTTACATTCGGACGACAAAAGGCAGGCAGAATGTGCTGCTACAGAGCGCTGGGCAGGGAAACTGCATCGCTCAGGCGTGTTTCGGCAGAAGCAGCGGGCTGGAGCGCCTCGCTGCCGGCACCGTGCTCTGCGCGAGAAGTAGACGACTGCTCGCCTCCGGCAAGAATGAAAGCGCGACAAGGTACTGAAGTGGAGGAAGAAAGAAGGCGCCGAGCACCGGGCTCGTGTGCGAAGCGTACAAGCGGAGAAGGGAGAGTGGCTCCCCCTCGCTTGTTTGCGGGTTCACTTTAGCGGTCGGAAACGGAAAGTTCAACTTGCAGCTTCTTGTGCTGCTACCTAATTCCTCTTCCAGCCCTCTCTGGAAAGAACTGCGCTTACCTTTAGGCTTCGAGATGCAGAAAACACAGTGGTCGATGCAGAGGAGAAGGGAAGTACAGAGTGCAGCGGGGAGTTGAAAGAGGCTTTACGCGAGGAAAGGCGAAGGTGCAGCCCAGCAGTAAAAGGCTTTTACTTCTGGAGCCTTTTCCTACGGTAGCAGCTGCTGGAAGTCGGCAACGGAGCTGCGAGAGTGAATAATGTGGCGGCACGTCGATCTGAGAATTCGAAAGCTCCCGAGCCGCAGTGTGTTGTGCTCGGTTTCAAGGCTGCCTGGAGAAGGGGTGCTTGAAGAACGCCTTCTTTCTGGGCGCGTCCTTCTGGGTGCGCTCAAGCTGCATGGACTGTGCAACACTGAAGGTGGGTGAAACTGCTTCTGGCCAGCTTGTGTGATGGAGTGCAACGGCCGCGCCTTACTTTCTGAAGCAGCCAGAGCATTCTCAGCCGAATCTGCTCTGTGAACCAGCTTTGGCCTGGACTCCTGAACCTCGGTACACTGAGCACACAAGGCCGGTGCCCAGCTGCTTCGTTCTTCGCCTTCCGGCGTCTGGACAGAACTGAAGGCCAGCGATGGCTTTGAGCTTTGCCGCTCTTCAGCGTGTATACTGCACGCATCCACAGTGGGCTGGGCCCGGATTTGCCTCAGCTCGAGGTGCAATCACACTCTTTCTGTTTCGCAGAGTCCAAAGAGTGCCCGTTCTAACTCCCGCTAAGCGAAAAGTGGCAGGCGAGAAGCGCTTGCTGGATTGGGCTTTCGCTGGCCAAGACTTTCCACACAGCACTCCAACCTGGGCGACGAGGAGGAGAATGGAAGAACATCTTTCCATCCTGGCACGTTCCTCTGTGCGACGCGTCCATCCGCGTCTTTGGTCCTTGCCAGGCTGGAATGTGCGCGGTGCTACTTCGAACTGAGCAGGAACGTGCAGAGAGCACGGCGATCTGACGGTGCTGCGCAGGCTGCAAAGGAAAGAGGGCTACCGCTGGAATACAGGTGCAGAGACAAGTTTCCACGCGTCGGGGCTAAAGCTCTGGGTGAGCTTGTTGTCCTGGCACTGCTCTCTGTGCGGGACGTTAGCCGAGAACCTTTCCGTTTACATTCGGACGACAAAAGGCAGGCAGAATGTGCTGCTACAGAGCGCTGGGCAGGGAAACTGCATCGCTCAGGCGTGTTTCGGCAGAAGCAGCGGGCTGGAGCGCCTCGCTGCCGGCACCGTGCTCTGCGCGAGAAGTAGACGACTGCTCGCCTCCGGCAAGAATGAAAGCGCGACAAGGTACTGAAGTGGAGGAAGAAAGAAGGCGCCGAGCACCGGGCTCGTGTGCGAAGCGTACAAGCGGAGAAGGGAGAGTGGCTCCCCCTCGCTTGTTTGCGGGTTCACTTTAGCGGTCGGAAACGGAAAGTTCAACTTGCAGCTTCTTGTGCTGCTACCTAATTCCTCTTCCAGCCCTCTCTGGAAAGAACTGCGCTTACCTTTAGGCTTCGAGATGCAGAAAACACAGTGGTCGATGCAGAGGAGAAGGGAAGTACAGAGTGCAGCGGGGAGTTGAAAGAGGCTTTACGCGAGGAAAGGCGAAGGTGCAGCCCAGCAGTAAAAGGCTTTTACTTCTGGAGCCTTTTCCTACGGTAGCAGCTGCTGGAAGTCGGCAACGGAGCTGCGAGAGTGAATAATGTGGCGGCACGTCGATCTGAGAATTCGAAAGCTCCCGAGCCGCAGTGTGTTGTGCTCGGTTTCAAGGCTGCCTGGAGAAGGGGTGCTTGAAGAACGCCTTCTTTCTGGGCGCGTCCTTCTGGGTGCGCTCAAGCTGCATGGACTGTGCAACACTGAAGGTGGGTGAAACTGCTTCTGGCCAGCTTGTGTGATGGAGTGCAACGGCCGCGCCTTACTTTCTGAAGCAGCCAGAGCATTCTCAGCCGAATCTGCTCTGTGAACCAGCTTTGGCCTGGACTCCTGAACCTCGGTACACTGAGCACACAAGGCCGGTGCCCAGCTGCTTCGTTCTTCGCCTTCCGGCGTCTGGACAGAACTGAAGGCCAGCGATGGCTTTGAGCTTTGCCGCTCTTCAGCGTGTATACTGCACGCATCCACAGTGGGCTGGGCCCGGATTTGCCTCAGCTCGAGGTGCAATCACACTCTTTCTGTTTCGCAGAGTCCAAAGAGTGCCCGTTCTAACTCCCGCTAAGCGAAAAGTGGCAGGCGAGAAGCGCTTGCTGGATTGGGCTTTCGCTGGCCAAGACTTTCCACACAGCACTCCAACCTGGGCGACGAGGAGGAGAATGGAAGAACATCTTTCCATCCTGGCACGTTCCTCTGTGCGACGCGTCCATCCGCGTCTTTGGTCCTTGCCAGGCTGGAATGTGCGCGGTGCTACTTCGAACTGAGCAGGAACGTGCAGAGAGCACGGCGATCTGACGGTGCTGCGCAGGCTGCAAAGGAAAGAGGGCTACCGCTGGAATACAGGTGCAGAGACAAGTTTCCACGCGTCGGGGCTAAAGCTCTGGGTGAGCTTGTTGTCCTGGCACTGCTCTCTGTGCGGGACGTTAGCCGAGAACCTTTCCGTTTACATTCGGACGACAAAAGGCAGGCAGAATGTGCTGCTACAGAGCGCTGGGCAGGGAAACTGCATCGCTCAGGCGTGTTTCGGCAGAAGCAGCGGGCTGGAGCGCCTCGCTGCCGGCACCGTGCTCTGCGCGAGAAGTAGACGACTGCTCGCCTCCGGCAAGAATGAAAGCGCGACAAGGTACTGAAGTGGAGGAAGAAAGAAGGCGCCGAGCACCGGGCTCGTGTGCGAAGCGTACAAGCGGAGAAGGGAGAGTGGCTCCCCCTCGCTTGTTTGCGGGTTCACTTTAGCGGTCGGAAACGGAAAGTTCAACTTGCAGCTTCTTGTGCTGCTACCTAATTCCTCTTCCAGCCCTCTCTGGAAAGAACTGCGCTTACCTTTAGGCTTCGAGATGCAGAAAACACAGTGGTCGATGCAGAGGAGAAGGGAAGTACAGAGTGCAGCGGGGAGTTGAAAGAGGCTTTACGCGAGGAAAGGCGAAGGTGCAGCCCAGCAGTAAAAGGCTTTTACTTCTGGAGCCTTTTCCTACGGTAGCAGCTGCTGGAAGTCGGCAACGGAGCTGCGAGAGTGAATAATGTGGCGGCACGTCGATCTGAGAATTCGAAAGCTCCCGAGCCGCAGTGTGTTGTGCTCGGTTTCAAGGCTGCCTGGAGAAGGGGTGCTTGAAGAACGCCTTCTTTCTGGGCGCGTCCTTCTGGGTGCGCTCAAGCTGCATGGACTGTGCAACACTGAAGGTGGGTGAAACTGCTTCTGGCCAGCTTGTGTGATGGAGTGCAACGGCCGCGCCTTACTTTCTGAAGCAGCCAGAGCATTCTCAGCCGAATCTGCTCTGTGAACCAGCTTTGGCCTGGACTCCTGAACCTCGGTACACTGAGCACACAAGGCCGGTGCCCAGCTGCTTCGTTCTTCGCCTTCCGGCGTCTGGACAGAACTGAAGGCCAGCGATGGCTTTGAGCTTTGCCGCTCTTCAGCGTGTATACTGCACGCATCCACAGTGGGCTGGGCCCGGATTTGCCTCAGCTCGAGGTGCAATCACACTCTTTCTGTTTCGCAGAGTCCAAAGAGTGCCCGTTCTAACTCCCGCTAAGCGAAAAGTGGCAGGCGAGAAGCGCTTGCTGGATTGGGCTTTCGCTGGCCAAGACTTTCCACACAGCACTCCAACCTGGGCGACGAGGAGGAGAATGGAAGAACATCTTTCCATCCTGGCACGTTCCTCTGTGCGACGCGTCCATCCGCGTCTTTGGTCCTTGCCAGGCTGGAATGTGCGCGGTGCTACTTCGAACTGAGCAGGAACGTGCAGAGAGCACGGCGATCTGACGGTGCTGCGCAGGCTGCAAAGGAAAGAGGGCTACCGCTGGAATACAGGTGCAGAGACAAGTTTCCACGCGTCGGGGCTAAAGCTCTGGGTGAGCTTGTTGTCCTGGCACTGCTCTCTGTGCGGGACGTTAGCCGAGAACCTTTCCGTTTACATTCGGACGACAAAAGGCAGGCAGAATGTGCTGCTACAGAGCGCTGGGCAGGGAAACTGCATCGCTCAGGCGTGTTTCGGCAGAAGCAGCGGGCTGGAGCGCCTCGCTGCCGGCACCGTGCTCTGCGCGAGAAGTAGACGACTGCTCGCCTCCGGCAAGAATGAAAGCGCGACAAGGTACTGAAGTGGAGGAAGAAAGAAGGCGCCGAGCACCGGGCTCGTGTGCGAAGCGTACAAGCGGAGAAGGGAGAGTGGCTCCCCCTCGCTTGTTTGCGGGTTCACTTTAGCGGTCGGAAACGGAAAGTTCAACTTGCAGCTTCTTGTGCTGCTACCTAATTCCTCTTCCAGCCCTCTCTGGAAAGAACTGCGCTTACCTTTAGGCTTCGAGATGCAGAAAACACAGTGGTCGATGCAGAGGAGAAGGGAAGTACAGAGTGCAGCGGGGAGTTGAAAGAGGCTTTACGCGAGGAAAGGCGAAGGTGCAGCCCAGCAGTAAAAGGCTTTTACTTCTGGAGCCTTTTCCTACGGTAGCAGCTGCTGGAAGTCGGCAACGGAGCTGCGAGAGTGAATAATGTGGCGGCACGTCGATCTGAGAATTCGAAAGCTCCCGAGCCGCAGTGTGTTGTGCTCGGTTTCAAGGCTGCCTGGAGAAGGGGTGCTTGAAGAACGCCTTCTTTCTGGGCGCGTCCTTCTGGGTGCGCTCAAGCTGCATGGACTGTGCAACACTGAAGGTGGGTGAAACTGCTTCTGGCCAGCTTGTGTGATGGAGTGCAACGGCCGCGCCTTACTTTCTGAAGCAGCCAGAGCATTCTCAGCCGAATCTGCTCTGTGAACCAGCTTTGGCCTGGACTCCTGAACCTCGGTACACTGAGCACACAAGGCCGGTGCCCAGCTGCTTCGTTCTTCGCCTTCCGGCGTCTGGACAGAACTGAAGGCCAGCGATGGCTTTGAGCTTTGCCGCTCTTCAGCGTGTATACTGCACGCATCCACAGTGGGCTGGGCCCGGATTTGCCTCAGCTCGAGGTGCAATCACACTCTTTCTGTTTCGCAGAGTCCAAAGAGTGCCCGTTCTAACTCCCGCTAAGCGAAAAGTGGCAGGCGAGAAGCGCTTGCTGGATTGGGCTTTCGCTGGCCAAGACTTTCCACACAGCACTCCAACCTGGGCGACGAGGAGGAGAATGGAAGAACATCTTTCCATCCTGGCACGTTCCTCTGTGCGACGCGTCCATCCGCGTCTTTGGTCCTTGCCAGGCTGGAATGTGCGCGGTGCTACTTCGAACTGAGCAGGAACGTGCAGAGAGCACGGCGATCTGACGGTGCTGCGCAGGCTGCAAAGGAAAGAGGGCTACCGCTGGAATACAGGTGCAGAGACAAGTTTCCACGCGTCGGGGCTAAAGCTCTGGGTGAGCTTGTTGTCCTGGCACTGCTCTCTGTGCGGGACGTTAGCCGAGAACCTTTCCGTTTACATTCGGTGACGACAAAAGGCAGGCAGAATGTGCTGCTACAGAGCGCTGGGCAGGGAAACTGCATCGCTCAGGCGTGTTTCGGCAGAAGCAGCGGGCTGGAGCGCCTCGCTGCCGGCACCGTGCTCTGCGCGAGAAGTAGACGACTGCTCGCCTCCGGCAAGAATGAAAGCGCGACAAGGTACTGAAGTGGAGGAAGAAAGAAGGCGCCGAGCACCGGGCTCGTGTGCGAAGCGTACAAGCGGAGAAGGGAGAGTGGCTCCCCCTCGCTTGTTTGCGGGTTCACTTTAGCGGTCGGAAACGGAAAGTTCAACTTGCAGCTTCTTGTGCTGCTACCTAATTCCTCTTCCAGCCCTCTCTGGAAAGAACTGCGCTTACCTTTAGGCTTCGAGATGCAGAAAACACAGTGGTCGATGCAGAGGAGAAGGGAAGTACAGAGTGCAGCGGGGAGTTGAAAGAGGCTTTACGCGAGGAAAGGCGAAGGTGCAGCCCAGCAGTAAAAGGCTTTTACTTCTGGAGCCTTTTCCTACGGTAGCAGCTGCTGGAAGTCGGCAACGGAGCTGCGAGAGTGAATAATGTGGCGGCACGTCGATCTGAGAATTCGAAAGCTCCCGAGCCGCAGTGTGTTGTGCTCGGTTTCAAGGCTGCCTGGAGAAGGGGTGCTTGAAGAACGCCTTCTTTCTGGGCGCGTCCTTCTGGGTGCGCTCAAGCTGCATGGACTGTGCAACACTGAAGGTGGGTGAAACTGCTTCTGGCCAGCTTGTGTGATGGAGTGCAACGGCCGCGCCTTACTTTCTGAAGCAGCCAGAGCATTCTCAGCCGAATCTGCTCTGTGAACCAGCTTTGGCCTGGACTCCTGAACCTCGGTACACTGAGCACACAAGGCCGGTGCCCAGCTGCTTCGTTCTTCGCCTTCCGGCGTCTGGACAGAACTGAAGGCCAGCGATGGCTTTGAGCTTTGCCGCTCTTCAGCGTGTATACTGCACGCATCCACAGTGGGCTGGGCCCGGATTTGCCTCAGCTCGAGGTGCAATCACACTCTTTCTGTTTCGCAGAGTCCAAAGAGTGCCCGTTCTAACTCCCGCTAAGCGAAAAGTGGCAGGCGAGAAGCGCTTGCTGGATTGGGCTTTCGCTGGCCAAGACTTTCCACACAGCACTCCAACCTGGGCGACGAGGAGGAGAATGGAAGAACATCTTTCATCCTGGCACGTTCCTCTGTGCGACGCGTCCATCCGCGTCTTTGGTCCTTGCCAGGCTGGAATGTGCGCGGTGCTACTTCGAACTGAGCAGGAACGTGCAGAGAGCACGGCGATCTGACGGTGCTGCGCAGGCTGCAAAGGAAAGAGGGCTACCGCTGGAATACAGGTGCAGAGACAAGTTTCCACGCGTCGGGGCTAAAGCTCTGGGTGAGCTTGTTGTCCTGGCACTGCTCTCTGTGCGGGACGTTAGCCGAGAACCTTTCCGTTTACATTCGGACGACAAAAGGCAGGCAGAATGTGCTGCTACAGAGCGCTGGGCAGGGAAACTGCATCGCTCAGGCGTGTTTCGGCAGAAGCAGCGGGCTGGAGCGCCTCGCTGCCGGCACCGTGCTCTGCGCGAGAAGTAGACGACTGCTCGCCTCCGGCAAGAATGAAAGCGCGACAAGGTACTGAAGTGGAGGAAGAAAGAAGGCGCCGAGCACCGGGCTCGTGTGCGAAGCGTACAAGCGGAGAAGGGAGAGTGGCTCCCCCTCGCTTGTTTGCGGGTTCACTTTAGCGGTCGGAAACGGAAAGTTCAACTTGCAGCTTCTTGTGCTGCTACCTAATTCCTCTTCCAGCCCTCTCTGGAAAGAACTGCGCTTACCTTTAGGCTTCGAGATGCAGAAAACACAGTGGTCGATGCAGAGGAGAAGGGAAGTACAGAGTGCAGCGGGGAGTTGAAAGAGGCTTTACGCGAGGAAAGGCGAAGGTGCAGCCCAGCAGTAAAAGGCTTTTACTTCTGGAGCCTTTTCCTACGGTAGCAGCTGCTGGAAGTCGGCAACGGAGCTGCGAGAGTGAATAATGTGGCGGCACGTCGATCTGAGAATTCGAAAGCTCCCGAGCCGCAGTGTGTTGTGCTCGGTTTCAAGGCTGCCTGGAGAAGGGGTGCTTGAAGAACGCCTTCTTTCTGGGCGCGTCCTTCTGGGTGCGCTCAAGCTGCATGGACTGTGCAACACTGAAGGTGGGTGAAACTGCTTCTGGCCAGCTTGTGTGATGGAGTGCAACGGCCGCGCCTTACTTTCTGAAGCAGCCAGAGCATTCTCAGCCGAATCTGCTCTGTGAACCAGCTTTGGCCTGGACTCCTGAACCTCGGTACACTGAGCACACAAGGCCGGTGCCCAGCTGCTTCGTTCTTCGCCTTCCGGCGTCTGGACAGAACTGAAGGCCAGCGATGGCTTTGAGCTTTGCCGCTCTTCAGCGTGTATACTGCACGCATCCACAGTGGGCTGGGCCCGGATTTGCCTCAGCTCGAGGTGCAATCACACTCTTTCTGTTTCGCAGAGTCCAAAGAGTGCCCGTTCTAACTCCCGCTAAGCGAAAAGTGGCAGGCGAGAAGCGCTTGCTGGATTGGGCTTTCGCTGGCCAAGACTTTCCACACAGCACTCCAACCTGGGCGACGAGGAGGAGAATGGAAGAACATCTTTCCATCCTGGCACGTTCCTCTGTGCGACGCGTCCATCCGCGTCTTTGGTCCTTGCCAGGCTGGAATGTGCGCGGTGCTACTTCGAACTGAGCAGGAACGTGCAGAGAGCACGGCGATCTGACGGTGCTGCGCAGGCTGCAAAGGAAAGAGGGCTACCGCTGGAATACAGGTGCAGAGACAAGTTTCCACGCGTCGGGGCTAAAGCTCTGGGTGAGCTTGTTGTCCTGGCACTGCTCTCTGTGCGGGACGTTAGCCGAGAACCTTTCCGTTTACATTCGGACGACAAAAGGCAGGCAGAATGTGCTGCTACAGAGCGCTGGGCAGGGAAACTGCATCGCTCAGGCGTGTTTCGGCAGAAGCAGCGGGCTGGAGCGCCTCGCTGCCGGCACCGTGCTCTGCGCGAGAAGTAGACGACTGCTCGCCTCCGGCAAGAATGAAAGCGCGACAAGGTACTGAAGTGGAGGAAGAAAGAAGGCGCCGAGCACCGGGCTCGTGTGCGAAGCGTACAAGCGGAGAAGGGAGAGTGGCTCCCCCTCGCTTGTTTGCGGGTTCACTTTAGCGGTCGGAAACGGAAAGTTCAACTTGCAGCTTCTTGTGCTGCTACCTAATTCCTCTTCCAGCCCTCTCTGGAAAGAACTGCGCTTACCTTTAGGCTTCGAGATGCAGAAAACACAGTGGTCGATGCAGAGGAGAAGGGAAGTACAGAGTGCAGCGGGGAGTTGAAAGAGGCTTTACGCGAGGAAAGGCGAAGGTGCAGCCCAGCAGTAAAAGGCTTTTACTTCTGGAGCCTTTTCCTACGGTAGCAGCTGCTGGAAGTCGGCAACGGAGCTGCGAGAGTGAATAATGTGGCGGCACGTCGATCTGAGAATTCGAAAGCTCCCGAGCCGCAGTGTGTTGTGCTCGGTTTCAAGGCTGCCTGGAGAAGGGGTGCTTGAAGAACGCCTTCTTTCTGGGCGCGTCCTTCTGGGTGCGCTCAAGCTGCATGGACTGTGCAACACTGAAGGTGGGTGAAACTGCTTCTGGCCAGCTTGTGTGATGGAGTGCAACGGCCGCGCCTTACTTTCTGAAGCAGCCAGAGCATTCTCAGCCGAATCTGCTCTGTGAACCAGCTTTGGCCTGGACTCCTGAACCTCGGTACACTGAGCACACAAGGCCGGTGCCCAGCTGCTTCGTTCTTCGCCTTCCGGCGTCTGGACAGAACTGAAGGCCAGCGATGGCTTTGAGCTTTGCCGCTCTTCAGCGTGTATACTGCACGCATCCACAGTGGGCTGGGCCCGGATTTGCCTCAGCTCGAGGTGCAATCACACTCTTTCTGTTTCGCAGAGTCCAAAGAGTGCCCGTTCTAACTCCCGCTAAGCGAAAAGTGGCAGGCGAGAAGCGCTTGCTGGATTGGGCTTTCGCTGGCCAAGACTTTCCACACAGCACTCCAACCTGGGCGACGAGGAGGAGAATGGAAGAACATCTTTCCATCCTGGCACGTTCCTCTGTGCGACGCGTCCATCCGCGTCTTTGGTCCTTGCCAGGCTGGAATGTGCGCGGTGCTACTTCGAACTGAGCAGGAACGTGCAGAGAGCACGGCGATCTGACGGTGCTGCGCAGGCTGCAAAGGAAAGAGGGCTACCGCTGGAATACAGGTGCAGAGACAAGTTTCCACGCGTCGGGGCTAAAGCTCTGGGTGAGCTTGTTGTCCTGGCACTGCTCTCTGTGCGGGACGTTAGCCGAGAACCTTTCCGTTTACATTCGGACGACAAAAGGCAGGCAGAATGTGCTGCTACAGAGCGCTGGGCAGGGAAACTGCATCGCTCAGGCGTGTTTCGGCAGAAGCAGCGGGCTGGAGCGCCTCGCTGCCGGCACCGTGCTCTGCGCGAGAAGTAGACGACTGCTCGCCTCCGGCAAGAATGAAAGCGCGACAAGGTACTGAAGTGGAGGAAGAAAGAAGGCGCCGAGCACCGGGCTCGTGTGCGAAGCGTACAAGCGGAGAAGGGAGAGTGGCTCCCCCTCGCTTGTTTGCGGGTTCACTTTAGCGGTCGGAAACGGAAAGTTCAACTTGCAGCTTCTTGTGCTGCTACCTAATTCCTCTTCCAGCCCTCTCTGGAAAGAACTGCGCTTACCTTTAGGCTTCGAGATGCAGAAAACACAGTGGTCGATGCAGAGGAGAAGGGAAGTACAGAGTGCAGCGGGGAGTTGAAAGAGGCTTTACGCGAGGAAAGGCGAAGGTGCAGCCCAGCAGTAAAAGGCTTTTACTTCTGGAGCCTTTTCCTACGGTAGCAGCTGCTGGAAGTCGGCAACGGAGCTGCGAGAGTGAATAATGTGGCGGCACGTCGATCTGAGAATTCGAAAGCTCCCGAGCCGCAGTGTGTTGTGCTCGGTTTCAAGGCTGCCTGGAGAAGGGGTGCTTGAAGAACGCCTTCTTTCTGGGCGCGTCCTTCTGGGTGCGCTCAAGCTGCATGGACTGTGCAACACTGAAGGTGGGTGAAACTGCTTCTGGCCAGCTTGTGTGATGGAGTGCAACGGCCGCGCCTTACTTTCTGAAGCAGCCAGAGCATTCTCAGCCGAATCTGCTCTGTGAACCAGCTTTGGCCTGGACTCCTGAACCTCGGTACACTGAGCACACAAGGCCGGTGCCCAGCTGCTTCGTTCTTCGCCTTCCGGCGTCTGGACAGAACTGAAGGCCAGCGATGGCTTTGAGCTTTGCCGCTCTTCAGCGTGTATACTGCACGCATCCACAGTGGGCTGGGCCCGGATTTGCCTCAGCTCGAGGTGCAATCACACTCTTTCTGTTTCGCAGAGTCCAAAGAGTGCCCGTTCTAACTCCCGCTAAGCGAAAAGTGGCAGGCGAGAAGCGCTTGCTGGATTGGGCTTTCGCTGGCCAAGACTTTCCACACAGCACTCCAACCTGGGCGACGAGGAGGAGAATGGAAGAACATCTTTCCATCCTGGCACGTTCCTCTGTGCGACGCGTCCATCCGCGTCTTTGGTCCTTGCCAGGCTGGAATGTGCGCGGTGCTACTTCGAACTGAGCAGGAACGTGCAGAGAGCACGGCGATCTGACGGTGCTGCGCAGGCTGCAAAGGAAAGAGGGCTACCGCTGGAATACAGGTGCAGAGACAAGTTTCCACGCGTCGGGGCTAAAGCTCTGGGTGAGCTTGTTGTCCTGGCACTGCTCTCTGTGCGGGACGTTAGCCGAGAACCTTTCCGTTTACATTCGGACGACAAAAGGCAGGCAGAATGTGCTGCTACAGAGCGCTGGGCAGGGAAACTGCATCGCTCAGGCGTGTTTCGGCAGAAGCAGCGGGCTGGAGCGCCTCGCTGCCGGCACCGTGCTCTGCGCGAGAAGTAGACGACTGCTCGCCTCCGGCAAGAATGAAAGCGCGACAAGGTACTGAAGTGGAGGAAGAAAGAAGGCGCCGAGCACCGGGCTCGTGTGCGAAGCGTACAAGCGGAGAAGGGAGAGTGGCTCCCCCTCGCTTGTTTGCGGGTTCACTTTAGCGGTCGGAAACGGAAAGTTCAACTTGCAGCTTCTTGTGCTGCTACCTAATTCCTCTTCCAGCCCTCTCTGGAAAGAACTGCGCTTACCTTTAGGCTTCGAGATGCAGAAAACACAGTGGTCGATGCAGAGGAGAAGGGAAGTACAGAGTGCAGCGGGGAGTTGAAAGAGGCTTTACGCGAGGAAAGGCGAAGGTGCAGCCCAGCAGTAAAAGGCTTTTACTTCTGGAGCCTTTTCCTACGGTAGCAGCTGCTGGAAGTCGGCAACGGAGCTGCGAGAGTGAATAATGTGGCGGCACGTCGATCTGAGAATTCGAAAGCTCCCGAGCCGCAGTGTGTTGTGCTCGGTTTCAAGGCTGCCTGGAGAAGGGGTGCTTGAAGAACGCCTTCTTTCTGGGCGCGTCCTTCTGGGTGCGCTCAAGCTGCATGGACTGTGCAACACTGAAGGTGGGTGAAACTGCTTCTGGCCAGCTTGTGTGATGGAGTGCAACGGCCGCGCCTTACTTTCTGAAGCAGCCAGAGCATTCTCAGCCGAATCTGCTCTGTGAACCAGCTTTGGCCTGGACTCCTGAACCTCGGTACACTGAGCACACAAGGCCGGTGCCCAGCTGCTTCGTTCTTCGCCTTCCGGCGTCTGGACAGAACTGAAGGCCAGCGATGGCTTTGAGCTTTGCCGCTCTTCAGCGTGTATACTGCACGCATCCACAGTGGGCTGGGCCCGGATTTGCCTCAGCTCGAGGTGCAATCACACTCTTTCTGTTTCGCAGAGTCCAAAGAGTGCCCGTTCTAACTCCCGCTAAGCGAAAAGTGGCAGGCGAGAAGCGCTTGCTGGATTGGGCTTTCGCTGGCCAAGACTTTCCACACAGCACTCCAACCTGGGCGACGAGGAGGAGAATGGAAGAACATCTTTCCATCCTGGCACGTTCCTCTGTGCGACGCGTCCATCCGCGTCTTTGGTCCTTGCCAGGCTGGAATGTGCGCGGTGCTACTTCGAACTGAGCAGGAACGTGCAGAGAGCACGGCGATCTGACGGTGCTGCGCAGGCTGCAAAGGAAAGAGGGCTACCGCTGGAATACAGGTGCAGAGACAAGTTTCCACGCGTCGGGGCTAAAGCTCTGGGTGAGCTTGTTGTCCTGGCACTGCTCTCTGTGCGGGACGTTAGCCGAGAACCTTTCCGTTTACATTCGGACGACAAAAGGCAGGCAGAATGTGCTGCTACAGAGCGCTGGGCAGGGAAACTGCATCGCTCAGGCGTGTTTCGGCAGAAGCAGCGGGCTGGAGCGCCTCGCTGCCGGCACCGTGCTCTGCGCGAGAAGTAGACGACTGCTCGCCTCCGGCAAGAATGAAAGCGCGACAAGGTACTGAAGTGGAGGAAGAAAGAAGGCGCCGAGCACCGGGCTCGTGTGCGAAGCGTACAAGCGGAGAAGGGAGAGTGGCTCCCCCTCGCTTGTTTGCGGGTTCACTTTAGCGGTCGGAAACGGAAAGTTCAACTTGCAGCTTCTTGTGCTGCTACCTAATTCCTCTTCCAGCCCTCTCTGGAAAGAACTGCGCTTACCTTTAGGCTTCGAGATGCAGAAAACACAGTGGTCGATGCAGAGGAGAAGGGAAGTACAGAGTGCAGCGGGGAGTTGAAAGAGGCTTTACGCGAGGAAAGGCGAAGGTGCAGCCCAGCAGTAAAAGGCTTTTACTTCTGGAGCCTTTTCCTACGGTAGCAGCTGCTGGAAGTCGGCAACGGAGCTGCGAGAGTGAATAATGTGGCGGCACGTCGATCTGAGAATTCGAAAGCTCCCGAGCCGCAGTGTGTTGTGCTCGGTTTCAAGGCTGCCTGGAGAAGGGGTGCTTGAAGAACGCCTTCTTTCTGGGCGCGTCCTTCTGGGTGCGCTCAAGCTGCATGGACTGTGCAACACTGAAGGTGGGTGAAACTGCTTCTGGCCAGCTTGTGTGATGGAGTGCAACGGCCGCGCCTTACTTTCTGAAGCAGCCAGAGCATTCTCAGCCGAATCTGCTCTGTGAACCAGCTTTGGCCTGGACTCCTGAACCTCGGTACACTGAGCACACAAGGCCGGTGCCCAGCTGCTTCGTTCTTCGCCTTCCGGCGTCTGGACAGAACTGAAGGCCAGCGATGGCTTTGAGCTTTGCCGCTCTTCAGCGTGTATACTGCACGCATCCACAGTGGGCTGGGCCCGGATTTGCCTCAGCTCGAGGTGCAATCACACTCTTTCTGTTTCGCAGAGTCCAAAGAGTGCCCGTTCTAACTCCCGCTAAGCGAAAAGTGGCAGGCGAGAAGCGCTTGCTGGATTGGGCTTTCGCTGGCCAAGACTTTCCACACAGCACTCCAACCTGGGCGACGAGGAGGAGAATGGAAGAACATCTTTCCATCCTGGCACGTTCCTCTGTGCGACGCGTCCATCCGCGTCTTTGGTCCTTGCCAGGCTGGAATGTGCGCGGTGCTACTTCGAACTGAGCAGGAACGTGCAGAGAGCACGGCGATCTGACGGTGCTGCGCAGGCTGCAAAGGAAAGAGGGCTACCGCTGGAATACAGGTGCAGAGACAAGTTTCCACGCGTCGGGGCTAAAGCTCTGGGTGAGCTTGTTGTCCTGGCACTGCTCTCTGTGCGGGACGTTAGCCGAGAACCTTTCCGTTTACATTCGGACGACAAAAGGCAGGCAGAATGTGCTGCTACAGAGCGCTGGGCAGGGAAACTGCATCGCTCAGGCGTGTTTCGGCAGAAGCAGCGGGCTGGAGCGCCTCGCTGCCGGCACCGTGCTCTGCGCGAGAAGTAGACGACTGCTCGCCTCCGGCAAGAATGAAAGCGCGACAAGGTACTGAAGTGGAGGAAGAAAGAAGGCGCCGAGCACCGGGCTCGTGTGCGAAGCGTACAAGCGGAGAAGGGAGAGTGGCTCCCCCTCGCTTGTTTGCGGGTTCACTTTAGCGGTCGGAAACGGAAAGTTCAACTTGCAGCTTCTTGTGCTGCTACCTAATTCCTCTTCCAGCCCTCTCTGGAAAGAACTGCGCTTACCTTTAGGCTTCGAGATGCAGAAAACACAGTGGTCGATGCAGAGGAGAAGGGAAGTACAGAGTGCAGCGGGGAGTTGAAAGAGGCTTTACGCGAGGAAAGGCGAAGGTGCAGCCCAGCAGTAAAAGGCTTTTACTTCTGGAGCCTTTTCCTACGGTAGCAGCTGCTGGAAGTCGGCAACGGAGCTGCGAGAGTGAATAATGTGGCGGCACGTCGATCTGAGAATTCGAAAGCTCCCGAGCCGCAGTGTGTTGTGCTCGGTTTCAAGGCTGCCTGGAGAAGGGGTGCTTGAAGAACGCCTTCTTTCTGGGCGCGTCCTTCTGGGTGCGCTCAAGCTGCATGGACTGTGCAACACTGAAGGTGGGTGAAACTGCTTCTGGCCAGCTTGTGTGATGGAGTGCAACGGCCGCGCCTTACTTTCTGAAGCAGCCAGAGCATTCTCAGCCGAATCTGCTCTGTGAACCAGCTTTGGCCTGGACTCCTGAACCTCGGTACACTGAGCACACAAGGCCGGTGCCCAGCTGCTTCGTTCTTCGCCTTCCGGCGTCTGGACAGAACTGAAGGCCAGCGATGGCTTTGAGCTTTGCCGCTCTTCAGCGTGTATACTGCACGCATCCACAGTGGGCTGGGCCCGGATTTGCCTCAGCTCGAGGTGCAATCACACTCTTTCTGTTTCGCAGAGTCCAAAGAGTGCCCGTTCTAACTCCCGCTAAGCGAAAAGTGGCAGGCGAGAAGCGCTTGCTGGATTGGGCTTTCGCTGGCCAAGACTTTCCACACAGCACTCCAACCTGGGCGACGAGGAGGAGAATGGAAGAACATCTTTCCATCCTGGCACGTTCCTCTGTGCGACGCGTCCATCCGCGTCTTTGGTCCTTGCCAGGCTGGAATGTGCGCGGTGCTACTTCGAACTGAGCAGGAACGTGCAGAGAGCACGGCGATCTGACGGTGCTGCGCAGGCTGCAAAGGAAAGAGGGCTACCGCTGGAATACAGGTGCAGAGACAAGTTTCCACGCGTCGGGGCTAAAGCTCTGGGTGAGCTTGTTGTCCTGGCACTGCTCTCTGTGCGGGACGTTAGCCGAGAACCTTTCCGTTTACATTCGGACGACAAAAGGCAGGCAGAATGTGCTGCTACAGAGCGCTGGGCAGGGAAACTGCATCGCTCAGGCGTGTTTCGGCAGAAGCAGCGGGCTGGAGCGCCTCGCTGCCGGCACCGTGCTCTGCGCGAGAAGTAGACGACTGCTCGCCTCCGGCAAGAATGAAAGCGCGACAAGGTACTGAAGTGGAGGAAGAAAGAAGGCGCCGAGCACCGGGCTCGTGTGCGAAGCGTACAAGCGGAGAAGGGAGAGTGGCTCCCCCTCGCTTGTTTGCGGGTTCACTTTAGCGGTCGGAAACGGAAAGTTCAACTTGCAGCTTCTTGTGCTGCTACCTAATTCCTCTTCCAGCCCTCTCTGGAAAGAACTGCGCTTACCTTTAGGCTTCGAGATGCAGAAAACACAGTGGTCGATGCAGAGGAGAAGGGAAGTACAGAGTGCAGCGGGGAGTTGAAAGAGGCTTTACGCGAGGAAAGGCGAAGGTGCAGCCCAGCAGTAAAAGGCTTTTACTTCTGGAGCCTTTTCCTACGGTAGCAGCTGCTGGAAGTCGGCAACGGAGCTGCGAGAGTGAATAATGTGGCGGCACGTCGATCTGAGAATTCGAAAGCTCCCGAGCCGCAGTGTGTTGTGCTCGGTTTCAAGGCTGCCTGGAGAAGGGGTGCTTGAAGAACGCCTTCTTTCTGGGCGCGTCCTTCTGGGTGCGCTCAAGCTGCATGGACTGTGCAACACTGAAGGTGGGTGAAACTGCTTCTGGCCAGCTTGTGTGATGGAGTGCAACGGCCGCGCCTTACTTTCTGAAGCAGCCAGAGCATTCTCAGCCGAATCTGCTCTGTGAACCAGCTTTGGCCTGGACTCCTGAACCTCGGTACACTGAGCACACAAGGCCGGTGCCCAGCTGCTTCGTTCTTCGCCTTCCGGCGTCTGGACAGAACTGAAGGCCAGCGATGGCTTTGAGCTTTGCCGCTCTTCAGCGTGTATACTGCACGCATCCACAGTGGGCTGGGCCCGGATTTGCCTCAGCTCGAGGTGCAATCACACTCTTTCTGTTTCGCAGAGTCCAAAGAGTGCCCGTTCTAACTCCCGCTAAGCGAAAAGTGGCAGGCGAGAAGCGCTTGCTGGATTGGGCTTTCGCTGGCCAAGACTTTCCACACAGCACTCCAACCTGGGCGACGAGGAGGAGAATGGAAGAACATCTTTCCATCCTGGCACGTTCCTCTGTGCGACGCGTCCATCCGCGTCTTTGGTCCTTGCCAGGCTGGAATGTGCGCGGTGCTACTTCGAACTGAGCAGGAACGTGCAGAGAGCACGGCGATCTGACGGTGCTGCGCAGGCTGCAAAGGAAAGAGGGCTACCGCTGGAATACAGGTGCAGAGACAAGTTTCCACGCGTCGGGGCTAAAGCTCTGGGTGAGCTTGTTGTCCTGGCACTGCTCTCTGTGCGGGACGTTAGCCGAGAACCTTTCCGTTTACATTCGGACGACAAAAGGCAGGCAGAATGTGCTGCTACAGAGCGCTGGGCAGGGAAACTGCATCGCTCAGGCGTGTTTCGGCAGAAGCAGCGGGCTGGAGCGCCTCGCTGCCGGCACCGTGCTCTGCGCGAGAAGTAGACGACTGCTCGCCTCCGGCAAGAATGAAAGCGCGACAAGGTACTGAAGTGGAGGAAGAAAGAAGGCGCCGAGCACCGGGCTCGTGTGCGAAGCGTACAAGCGGAGAAGGGAGAGTGGCTCCCCCTCGCTTGTTTGCGGGTTCACTTTAGCGGTCGGAAACGGAAAGTTCAACTTGCAGCTTCTTGTGCTGCTACCTAATTCCTCTTCCAGCCCTCTCTGGAAAGAACTGCGCTTACCTTTAGGCTTCGAGATGCAGAAAACACAGTGGTCGATGCAGAGGAGAAGGGAAGTACAGAGTGCAGCGGGGAGTTGAAAGAGGCTTTACGCGAGGAAAGGCGAAGGTGCAGCCCAGCAGTAAAAGGCTTTTACTTCTGGAGCCTTTTCCTACGGTAGCAGCTGCTGGAAGTCGGCAACGGAGCTGCGAGAGTGAATAATGTGGCGGCACGTCGATCTGAGAATTCGAAAGCTCCCGAGCCGCAGTGTGTTGTGCTCGGTTTCAAGGCTGCCTGGAGAAGGGGTGCTTGAAGAACGCCTTCTTTCTGGGCGCGTCCTTCTGGGTGCGCTCAAGCTGCATGGACTGTGCAACACTGAAGGTGGGTGAAACTGCTTCTGGCCAGCTTGTGTGATGGAGTGCAACGGCCGCGCCTTACTTTCTGAAGCAGCCAGAGCATTCTCAGCCGAATCTGCTCTGTGAACCAGCTTTGGCCTGGACTCCTGAACCTCGGTACACTGAGCACACAAGGCCGGTGCCCAGCTGCTTCGTTCTTCGCCTTCCGGCGTCTGGACAGAACTGAAGGCCAGCGATGGCTTTGAGCTTTGCCGCTCTTCAGCGTGTATACTGCACGCATCCACAGTGGGCTGGGCCCGGATTTGCCTCAGCTCGAGGTGCAATCACACTCTTTCTGTTTCGCAGAGTCCAAAGAGTGCCCGTTCTAACTCCCGCTAAGCGAAAAGTGGCAGGCGAGAAGCGCTTGCTGGATTGGGCTTTCGCTGGCCAAGACTTTCCACACAGCACTCCAACCTGGGCGACGAGGAGGAGAATGGAAGAACATCTTTCCATCCTGGCACGTTCCTCTGTGCGACGCGTCCATCCGCGTCTTTGGTCCTTGCCAGGCTGGAATGTGCGCGGTGCTACTTCGAACTGAGCAGGAACGTGCAGAGAGCACGGCGATCTGACGGTGCTGCGCAGGCTGCAAAGGAAAGAGGGCTACCGCTGGAATACAGGTGCAGAGACAAGTTTCCACGCGTCGGGGCTAAAGCTCTGGGTGAGCTTGTTGTCCTGGCACTGCTCTCTGTGCGGGACGTTAGCCGAGAACCTTTCCGTTTACATTCGGACGACAAAAGGCAGGCAGAATGTGCTGCTACAGAGCGCTGGGCAGGGAAACTGCATCGCTCAGGCGTGTTTCGGCAGAAGCAGCGGGCTGGAGCGCCTCGCTGCCGGCACCGTGCTCTGCGCGAGAAGTAGACGACTGCTCGCCTCCGGCAAGAATGAAAGCGCGACAAGGTACTGAAGTGGAGGAAGAAAGAAGGCGCCGAGCACCGGGCTCGTGTGCGAAGCGTACAAGCGGAGAAGGGAGAGTGGCTCCCCCTCGCTTGTTTGCGGGTTCACTTTAGCGGTCGGAAACGGAAAGTTCAACTTGCAGCTTCTTGTGCTGCTACCTAATTCCTCTTCCAGCCCTCTCTGGAAAGAACTGCGCTTACCTTTAGGCTTCGAGATGCAGAAAACACAGTGGTCGATGCAGAGGAGAAGGGAAGTACAGAGTGCAGCGGGGAGTTGAAAGAGGCTTTACGCGAGGAAAGGCGAAGGTGCAGCCCAGCAGTAAAAGGCTTTTACTTCTGGAGCCTTTTCCTACGGTAGCAGCTGCTGGAAGTCGGCAACGGAGCTGCGAGAGTGAATAATGTGGCGGCACGTCGATCTGAGAATTCGAAAGCTCCCGAGCCGCAGTGTGTTGTGCTCGGTTTCAAGGCTGCCTGGAGAAGGGGTGCTTGAAGAACGCCTTCTTTCTGGGCGCGTCCTTCTGGGTGCGCTCAAGCTGCATGGACTGTGCAACACTGAAGGTGGGTGAAACTGCTTCTGGCCAGCTTGTGTGATGGAGTGCAACGGCCGCGCCTTACTTTCTGAAGCAGCCAGAGCATTCTCAGCCGAATCTGCTCTGTGAACCAGCTTTGGCCTGGACTCCTGAACCTCGGTACACTGAGCACACAAGGCCGGTGCCCAGCTGCTTCGTTCTTCGCCTTCCGGCGTCTGGACAGAACTGAAGGCCAGCGATGGCTTTGAGCTTTGCCGCTCTTCAGCGTGTATACTGCACGCATCCACAGTGGGCTGGGCCCGGATTTGCCTCAGCTCGAGGTGCAATCACACTCTTTCTGTTTCGCAGAGTCCAAAGAGTGCCCGTTCTAACTCCCGCTAAGCGAAAAGTGGCAGGCGAGAAGCGCTTGCTGGATTGGGCTTTCGCTGGCCAAGACTTTCCACACAGCACTCCAACCTGGGCGACGAGGAGGAGAATGGAAGAACATCTTTCCATCCTGGCACGTTCCTCTGTGCGACGCGTCCATCCGCGTCTTTGGTCCTTGCCAGGCTGGAATGTGCGCGGTGCTACTTCGAACTGAGCAGGAACGTGCAGAGAGCACGGCGATCTGACGGTGCTGCGCAGGCTGCAAAGGAAAGAGGGCTACCGCTGGAATACAGGTGCAGAGACAAGTTTCCACGCGTCGGGGCTAAAGCTCTGGGTGAGCTTGTTGTCCTGGCACTGCTCTCTGTGCGGGACGTTAGCCGAGAACCTTTCCGTTTACATTCGGACGACAAAAGGCAGGCAGAATGTGCTGCTACAGAGCGCTGGGCAGGGAAACTGCATCGCTCAGGCGTGTTTCGGCAGAAGCAGCGGGCTGGAGCGCCTCGCTGCCGGCACCGTGCTCTGCGCGAGAAGTAGACGACTGCTCGCCTCCGGCAAGAATGAAAGCGCGACAAGGTACTGAAGTGGAGGAAGAAAGAAGGCGCCGAGCACCGGGCTCGTGTGCGAAGCGTACAAGCGGAGAAGGGAGAGTGGCTCCCCCTCGCTTGTTTGCGGGTTCACTTTAGCGGTCGGAAACGGAAAGTTCAACTTGCAGCTTCTTGTGCTGCTACCTAATTCCTCTTCCAGCCCTCTCTGGAAAGAACTGCGCTTACCTTTAGGCTTCGAGATGCAGAAAACACAGTGGTCGATGCAGAGGAGAAGGGAAGTACAGAGTGCAGCGGGGAGTTGAAAGAGGCTTTACGCGAGGAAAGGCGAAGGTGCAGCCCAGCAGTAAAAGGCTTTTACTTCTGGAGCCTTTTCCTACGGTAGCAGCTGCTGGAAGTCGGCAACGGAGCTGCGAGAGTGAATAATGTGGCGGCACGTCGATCTGAGAATTCGAAAGCTCCCGAGCCGCAGTGTGTTGTGCTCGGTTTCAAGGCTGCCTGGAGAAGGGGTGCTTGAAGAACGCCTTCTTTCTGGGCGCGTCCTTCTGGGTGCGCTCAAGCTGCATGGACTGTGCAACACTGAAGGTGGGTGAAACTGCTTCTGGCCAGCTTGTGTGATGGAGTGCAACGGCCGCGCCTTACTTTCTGAAGCAGCCAGAGCATTCTCAGCCGAATCTGCTCTGTGAACCAGCTTTGGCCTGGACTCCTGAACCTCGGTACACTGAGCACACAAGGCCGGTGCCCAGCTGCTTCGTTCTTCGCCTTCCGGCGTCTGGACAGAACTGAAGGCCAGCGATGGCTTTGAGCTTTGCCGCTCTTCAGCGTGTATACTGCACGCATCCACAGTGGGCTGGGCCCGGATTTGCCTCAGCTCGAGGTGCAATCACACTCTTTCTGTTTCGCAGAGTCCAAAGAGTGCCCGTTCTAACTCCCGCTAAGCGAAAAGTGGCAGGCGAGAAGCGCTTGCTGGATTGGGCTTTCGCTGGCCAAGACTTTCCACACAGCACTCCAACCTGGGCGACGAGGAGGAGAATGGAAGAACATCTTTCCATCCTGGCACGTTCCTCTGTGCGACGCGTCCATCCGCGTCTTTGGTCCTTGCCAGGCTGGAATGTGCGCGGTGCTACTTCGAACTGAGCAGGAACGTGCAGAGAGCACGGCGATCTGACGGTGCTGCGCAGGCTGCAAAGGAAAGAGGGCTACCGCTGGAATACAGGTGCAGAGACAAGTTTCCACGCGTCGGGGCTAAAGCTCTGGGTGAGCTTGTTGTCCTGGCACTGCTCTCTGTGCGGGACGTTAGCCGAGAACCTTTCCGTTTACATTCGGACGACAAAAGGCAGGCAGAATGTGCTGCTACAGAGCGCTGGGCAGGGAAACTGCATCGCTCAGGCGTGTTTCGGCAGAAGCAGCGGGCTGGAGCGCCTCGCTGCCGGCACCGTGCTCTGCGCGAGAAGTAGACGACTGCTCGCCTCCGGCAAGAATGAAAGCGCGACAAGGTACTGAAGTGGAGGAAGAAAGAAGGCGCCGAGCACCGGGCTCGTGTGCGAAGCGTACAAGCGGAGAAGGGAGAGTGGCTCCCCCTCGCTTGTTTGCGGGTTCACTTTAGCGGTCGGAAACGGAAAGTTCAACTTGCAGCTTCTTGTGCTGCTACATAATTCCTCTTCCAGCCCTCTCTGGAAAGAACTGCGCTTACCTTTAGGCTTCGAGATGCAGAAAACACAGTGGTCGATGCAGAGGAGAAGGGAAGTACAGAGTGCAGCGGGGAGTTGAAAGAGGCTTTACGCGAGGAAAGGCGAAGGTGCAGCCCAGCAGTAAAAGGCTTTTACTTCTGGAGCCTTTTCCTACGGTAGCAGCTGCTGGAAGTCGGCAACGGAGCTGCGAGAGTGAATAATGTGGCGGCACGTCGATCTGAGAATTCGAAAGCTCCCGAGCCGCAGTGTGTTGTGCTCGGTTTCAAGGCTGCCTGGAGAAGGGGTGCTTGAAGAACGCCTTCTTTCTGGGCGCGTCCTTCTGGGTGCGCTCAAGCTGCATGGACTGTGCAACACTGAAGGTGGGTGAAACTGCTTCTGGCCAGCTTGTGTGATGGAGTGCAACGGCCGCGCCTTACTTTCTGAAGCAGCCAGAGCATTCTCAGCCGAATCTGCTCTGTGAACCAGCTTTGGCCTGGACTCCTGAACCTCGGTACACTGAGCACACAAGGCCGGTGCCCAGCTGCTTCGTTCTTCGCCTTCCGGCGTCTGGACAGAACTGAAGGCCAGCGATGGCTTTGAGCTTTGCCGCTCTTCAGCGTGTATACTGCACGCATCCACAGTGGGCTGGGCCCGGATTTGCCTCAGCTCGAGGTGCAATCACACTCTTTCTGTTTCGCAGAGTCCAAAGAGTGCCCGTTCTAACTCCCTCTAAGCGAAAAGTGGCAGGCGAGAAGCGCTTGCTGGGATTGGGCTTTCGCTGGCCAAGACTTTCCACACAGCACTCCAACCTGGGCGACGAGGAGGAGAATGGAAGAACATCTTTCCATCCTGGCACGTTCCTCTGTGCGACGCGTCCATCCGCGTCTTTGGTCCTTGCCAGGCTGGAATGTGCGCGGTGCTACTTCGAACTGAGCAGGAACGTGCAGAGAGCACGGCGATCTGACGGTGCTGCGCAGGCTGCAAAGGAAAGAGGGCTACCGCTGGAATACAGGTGCAGAGACAAGTTTCCACGCGTCGGGGCTAAAGCTCTGGGGTGAGCTTGTTGTCCTGGCACTGCTCCTCCTGTGCGGGACGTTAGCCGAGAACCTTTCCGTTTACATTCGGGACGACAAAAGGCAGGCAGAATGTGCTGCTACAGAGCGCTGGGCAGGGAAACTGCATCGCTCAGAGCGTGTTTCGGCAGAAGCAGCGGGCTGGGAGCGCCTCGCTGCCGGCACCGTGCTCTGCGCGAGAAGTAGACGACTGCTCGCCTCCGGCAAGAATGAAAGCGCGACAAGGTACTGAAGTGGAGGAAGAAAGAAGGCGCCGAGCACCCGGGCTCGTGTGCGAAGCGTACAAGCGGAGAAGGGAGAGTGGCTCCCCCTCGCTTGTTTGCGGGTTCACTTTAGCGGTCGGAAACGGAAAGTTCAACTTGCAGCTTCTTGTGCTGCTACCTAATTCCTCTTCCAGCCCTCTCTGGAAAGAACTGCGCTTACCTTTAGGCTTCGAGATGCAGAAAACACAGTGGTCGATGCAGAGGAGAAGGGAAGTACAGAGTGCAGCGGGGAGTTGAAAGAGGCTTTACGCGAGGAAAGGCGAAGGTGCAGCCCAGCAGTAAAAGGCTTTTACTTCTGGAGCCTTTTCCTACGGTAGCAGCTGCTGGAAGTCGGCAACGGAGCTGCGAGAGTGAATAATGTGGCGGCACGTCGATCTGAGAATTCGAAAGCTCCCGAGCCGCAGTGTGTTGTGCTCGGTTTCAAGGCTGCCTGGAGAAGGGGTGCTTGAAGAACGCCTTCTTTCTGGGCGCGTCCTTCTGGGTGCGCTCAAGCTGCATGGACTGTGCAACACTGAAGGTGGGTGAAACTGCTTCTGGCCAGCTTGTGTGATGGAGTGCAACGGCCGCGCCTTACTTTCTGAAGCAGCCAGAGCATTCTCAGCCGAATCTGCTCTGTGAACCAGCTTTGGCCTGGACTCCTGAACCTCGGTACACTGAGCACACAAGGCCGGTGCCCAGCTGCTTCGTTCTTCGCCTTCCGGCGTCTGGACAGAACTGAAGGCCAGCGATGGCTTTGAGCTTTGCCGCTCTTCAGCGTGTATACTGCACGCATCCACAGTGGGCTGGGCCCGGATTTGCCTCAGCTCGAGGTGCAATCACACTCTTTCTGTTTCGCAGAGTCCAAAGAGTGCCCGTTCTAACTCCCGCTAAGCGAAAAGTGGCAGGCGAGAAGCGCTTGCTGGATTGGGCTTTCGCTGGCCAAGACTTTCCACACAGCACTCCAACCTGGGCGACGAGGAGGAGAATGGAAGAACATCTTTCCATCCTGGCACGTTCCTCTGTGCGACGCGTCCATCCGCGTCTTTGGTCCTTGCCAGGCTGGAATGTGCGCGGTGCTACTTCGAACTGAGCAGGAACGTGCAGAGAGCACGGCGATCTGACGGTGCTGCGCAGGCTGCAAAGGAAAGAGGGCTACCGCTGGAATACAGGTGCAGAGACAAGTTTCCACGCGTCGGGGCTAAAGCTCTGGGTGAGCTTGTTGTCCTGGCACTGCTCTCTGTGCGGGACGTTAGCCGAGAACCTTTCCGTTTACATTCGGACGACAAAAGGCAGGCAGAATGTGCTGCTACAGAGCGCTGGGCAGGGAAACTGCATCGCTCAGGCGTGTTTCGGCAGAAGCAGCGGGCTGGAGCGCCTCGCTGCCGGCACCGTGCTCTGCGCGAGAAGTAGACGACTGCTCGCCTCCGGCAAGAATGAAAGCGCGACAAGGTACTGAAGTGGAGGAAGAAAGAAGGCGCCGAGCACCGGGCTCGTGTGCGAAGCGTACAAGCGGAGAAGGGAGAGTGGCTCCCCCTCGCTTGTTTGCGGGTTCACTTTAGCGGTCGGAAACGGAAAGTTCAACTTGCAGCTTCTTGTGCTGCTACCTAATTCCTCTTCCAGCCCTCTCTGGAAAGAACTGCGCTTACCTTTAGGCTTCGAGATGCAGAAAACACAGTGGTCGATGCAGAGGAGAAGGGAAGTACAGAGTGCAGCGGGGAGTTGAAAGAGGCTTTACGCGAGGAAAGGCGAAGGTGCAGCCCAGCAGTAAAAGGCTTTTACTTCTGGAGCCTTTTCCTACGGTAGCAGCTGCTGGAAGTCGGCAACGGAGCTGCGAGAGTGAATAATGTGGCGGCACGTCGATCTGAGAATTCGAAAGCTCCCGAGCCGCAGTGTGTTGTGCTCGGTTTCAAGGCTGCCTGGAGAAGGGGTGCTTGAAGAACGCCTTCTTTCTGGGCGCGTCCTTCTGGGTGCGCTCAAGCTGCATGGACTGTGCAACACTGAAGGTGGGTGAAACTGCTTCTGGCCAGCTTGTGTGATGGAGTGCAACGGCCGCGCCTTACTTTCTGAAGCAGCCAGAGCATTCTCAGCCGAATCTGCTCTGTGAACCAGCTTTGGCCTGGACTCCTGAACCTCGGTACACTGAGCACACAAGGCCGGTGCCCAGCTGCTTCGTTCTTCGCCTTCCGGCGTCTGGACAGAACTGAAGGCCAGCGATGGCTTTGAGCTTTGCCGCTCTTCAGCGTGTATACTGCACGCATCCACAGTGGGCTGGGCCCGGATTTGCCTCAGCTCGAGGTGCAATCACACTCTTTCTGTTTCGCAGAGTCCAAAGAGTGCCCGTTCTAACTCCCGCTAAGCGAAAAGTGGCAGGCGAGAAGCGCTTGCTGGATTGGGCTTTCGCTGGCCAAGACTTTCCACACAGCACTCCAACCTGGGCGACGAGGAGGAGAATGGAAGAACATCTTTCCATCCTGGCACGTTCCTCTGTGCGACGCGTCCATCCGCGTCTTTGGTCCTTGCCAGGCTGGAATGTGCGCGGTGCTACTTCGAACTGAGCAGGAACGTGCAGAGAGCACGGCGATCTGACGGTGCTGCGCAGGCTGCAAAGGAAAGAGGGCTACCGCTGGAATACAGGTGCAGAGACAAGTTTCCACGCGTCGGGGCTAAAGCTCTGGGTGAGCTTGTTGTCCTGGCACTGCTCTCTGTGCGGGACGTTAGCCGAGAACCTTTCCGTTTACATTCGGACGACAAAAGGCAGGCAGAATGTGCTGCTACAGAGCGCTGGGCAGGGAAACTGCATCGCTCAGGCGTGTTTCGGCAGAAGCAGCGGGCTGGAGCGCCTCGCTGCCGGCACCGTGCTCTGCGCGAGAAGTAGACGACTGCTCGCCTCCGGCAAGAATGAAAGCGCGACAAGGTACTGAAGTGGAGGAAGAAAGAAGGCGCCGAGCACCGGGCTCGTGTGCGAAGCGTACAAGCGGAGAAGGGAGAGTGGCTCCCCCTCGCTTGTTTGCGGGTTCACTTTAGCGGTCGGAAACGGAAAGTTCAACTTGCAGCTTCTTGTGCTGCTACCTAATTCCTCTTCCAGCCCTCTCTGGAAAGAACTGCGCTTACCTTTAGGCTTCGAGATGCAGAAAACACAGTGGTCGATGCAGAGGAGAAGGGAAGTACAGAGTGCAGCGGGGAGTTGAAAGAGGCTTTACGCGAGGAAAGGCGAAGGTGCAGCCCAGCAGTAAAAGGCTTTTACTTCTGGAGCCTTTTCCTACGGTAGCAGCTGCTGGAAGTCGGCAACGGAGCTGCGAGAGTGAATAATGTGGCGGCACGTCGATCTGAGAATTCGAAAGCTCCCGAGCCGCAGTGTGTTGTGCTCGGTTTCAAGGCTGCCTGGAGAAGGGGTGCTTGAAGAACGCCTTCTTTCTGGGCGCGTCCTTCTGGGTGCGCTCAAGCTGCATGGACTGTGCAACACTGAAGGTGGGTGAAACTGCTTCTGGCCAGCTTGTGTGATGGAGTGCAACGGCCGCGCCTTACTTTCTGAAGCAGCCAGAGCATTCTCAGCCGAATCTGCTCTGTGAACCAGCTTTGGCCTGGACTCCTGAACCTCGGTACACTGAGCACACAAGGCCGGTGCCCAGCTGCTTCGTTCTTCGCCTTCCGGCGTCTGGACAGAACTGAAGGCCAGCGATGGCTTTGAGCTTTGCCGCTCTTCAGCGTGTATACTGCACGCATCCACAGTGGGCTGGGCCCGGATTTGCCTCAGCTCGAGGTGCAATCACACTCTTTCTGTTTCGCAGAGTCCAAAGAGTGCCCGTTCTAACTCCCGCTAAGCGAAAAGTGGCAGGCGAGAAGCGCTTGCTGGATTGGGCTTTCGCTGGCCAAGACTTTCCACACAGCACTCCAACCTGGGCGACGAGGAGGAGAATGGAAGAACATCTTTCCATCCTGGCACGTTCCTCTGTGCGACGCGTCCATCCGCGTCTTTGGTCCTTGCCAGGCTGGAATGTGCGCGGTGCTACTTCGAACTGAGCAGGAACGTGCAGAGAGCACGGCGATCTGACGGTGCTGCGCAGGCTGCAAAGGAAAGAGGGCTACCGCTGGAATACAGGTGCAGAGACAAGTTTCCACGCGTCGGGGCTAAAGCTCTGGGTGAGCTTGTTGTCCTGGCACTGCTCTCTGTGCGGGACGTTAGCCGAGAACCTTTCCGTTTACATTCGGACGACAAAAGGCAGGCAGAATGTGCTGCTACAGAGCGCTGGGCAGGGAAACTGCATCGCTCAGGCGTGTTTCGGCAGAAGCAGCGGGCTGGAGCGCCTCGCTGCCGGCACCGTGCTCTGCGCGAGAAGTAGACGACTGCTCGCCTCCGGCAAGAATGAAAGCGCGACAAGGTACTGAAGTGGAGGAAGAAAGAAGGCGCCGAGCACCGGGCTCGTGTGCGAAGCGTACAAGCGGAGAAGGGAGAGTGGCTCCCCCTCGCTTGTTTGCGGGTTCACTTTAGCGGTCGGAAACGGAAAGTTCAACTTGCAGCTTCTTGTGCTGCTACCTAATTCCTCTTCCAGCCCTCTCTGGAAAGAACTGCGCTTACCTTTAGGCTTCGAGATGCAGAAAACACAGTGGTCGATGCAGAGGAGAAGGGAAGTACAGAGTGCAGCGGGGAGTTGAAAGAGGCTTTACGCGAGGAAAGGCGAAGGTGCAGCCCAGCAGTAAAAGGCTTTTACTTCTGGAGCCTTTTCCTACGGTAGCAGCTGCTGGAAGTCGGCAACGGAGCTGCGAGAGTGAATAATGTGGCGGCACGTCGATCTGAGAATTCGAAAGCTCCCGAGCCGCAGTGTGTTGTGCTCGGTTTCAAGGCTGCCTGGAGAAGGGGTGCTTGAAGAACGCCTTCTTTCTGGGCGCGTCCTTCTGGGTGCGCTCAAGCTGCATGGACTGTGCAACACTGAAGGTGGGTGAAACTGCTTCTGGCCAGCTTGTGTGATGGAGTGCAACGGCCGCGCCTTACTTTCTGAAGCAGCCAGAGCATTCTCAGCCGAATCTGCTCTGTGAACCAGCTTTGGCCTGGACTCCTGAACCTCGGTACACTGAGCACACAAGGCCGGTGCCCAGCTGCTTCGTTCTTCGCCTTCCGGCGTCTGGACAGAACTGAAGGCCAGCGATGGCTTTGAGCTTTGCCGCTCTTCAGCGTGTATACTGCACGCATCCACAGTGGGCTGGGCCCGGATTTGCCTCAGCTCGAGGTGCAATCACACTCTTTCTGTTTCGCAGAGTCCAAAGAGTGCCCGTTCTAACTCCCGCTAAGCGAAAAGTGGCAGGCGAGAAGCGCTTGCTGGATTGGGCTTTCGCTGGCCAAGACTTTCCACACAGCACTCCAACCTGGGCGACGAGGAGGAGAATGGAAGAACATCTTTCCATCCTGGCACGTTCCTCTGTGCGACGCGTCCATCCGCGTCTTTGGTCCTTGCCAGGCTGGAATGTGCGCGGTGCTACTTCGAACTGAGCAGGAACGTGCAGAGAGCACGGCGATCTGACGGTGCTGCGCAGGCTGCAAAGGAAAGAGGGCTACCGCTGGAATACAGGTGCAGAGACAAGTTTCCACGCGTCGGGGCTAAAGCTCTGGGTGAGCTTGTTGTCCTGGCACTGCTCTCTGTGCGGGACGTTAGCCGAGAACCTTTCCGTTTACATTCGGACGACAAAAGGCAGGCAGAATGTGCTGCTACAGAGCGCTGGGCAGGGAAACTGCATCGCTCAGGCGTGTTTCGGCAGAAGCAGCGGGCTGGAGCGCCTCGCTGCCGGCACCGTGCTCTGCGCGAGAAGTAGACGACTGCTCGCCTCCGGCAAGAATGAAAGCGCGACAAGGTACTGAAGTGGAGGAAGAAAGAAGGCGCCGAGCACCGGGCTCGTGTGCGAAGCGTACAAGCGGAGAAGGGAGAGTGGCTCCCCCTCGCTTGTTTGCGGGTTCACTTTAGCGGTCGGAAACGGAAAGTTCAACTTGCAGCTTCTTGTGCTGCTACCTAATTCCTCTTCCAGCCCTCTCTGGAAAGAACTGCGCTTACCTTTAGGCTTCGAGATGCAGAAAACACAGTGGTCGATGCAGAGGAGAAGGGAAGTACAGAGTGCAGCGGGGAGTTGAAAGAGGCTTTACGCGAGGAAAGGCGAAGGTGCAGCCCAGCAGTAAAAGGCTTTTACTTCTGGAGCCTTTTCCTACGGTAGCAGCTGCTGGAAGTCGGCAACGGAGCTGCGAGAGTGAATAATGTGGCGGCACGTCGATCTGAGAATTCGAAAGCTCCCGAGCCGCAGTGTGTTGTGCTCGGTTTCAAGGCTGCCTGGAGAAGGGGTGCTTGAAGAACGCCTTCTTTCTGGGCGCGTCCTTCTGGGTGCGCTCAAGCTGCATGGACTGTGCAACACTGAAGGTGGGTGAAACTGCTTCTGGCCAGCTTGTGTGATGGAGTGCAACGGCCGCGCCTTACTTTCTGAAGCAGCCAGAGCATTCTCAGCCGAATCTGCTCTGTGAACCAGCTTTGGCCTGGACTCCTGAACCTCGGTACACTGAGCACACAAGGCCGGTGCCCAGCTGCTTCGTTCTTCGCCTTCCGGCGTCTGGACAGAACTGAAGGCCAGCGATGGCTTTGAGCTTTGCCGCTCTTCAGCGTGTATACTGCACGCATCCACAGTGGGCTGGGCCCGGATTTGCCTCAGCTCGAGGTGCAATCACACTCTTTCTGTTTCGCAGAGTCCAAAGAGTGCCCGTTCTAACTCCCGCTAAGCGAAAAGTGGCAGGCGAGAAGCGCTTGCTGGATTGGGCTTTCGCTGGCCAAGACTTTCCACACAGCACTCCAACCTGGGCGACGAGGAGGAGAATGGAAGAACATCTTTCCATCCTGGCACGTTCCTCTGTGCGACGCGTCCATCCGCGTCTTTGGTCCTTGCCAGGCTGGAATGTGCGCGGTGCTACTTCGAACTGAGCAGGAACGTGCAGAGAGCACGGCGATCTGACGGTGCTGCGCAGGCTGCAAAGGAAAGAGGGCTACCGCTGGAATACAGGTGCAGAGACAAGTTTCCACGCGTCGGGGCTAAAGCTCTGGGTGAGCTTGTTGTCCTGGCACTGCTCTCTGTGCGGGACGTTAGCCGAGAACCTTTCCGTTTACATTCGGACGACAAAAGGCAGGCAGAATGTGCTGCTACAGAGCGCTGGGCAGGGAAACTGCATCGCTCAGGCGTGTTTCGGCAGAAGCAGCGGGCTGGAGCGCCTCGCTGCCGGCACCGTGCTCTGCGCGAGAAGTAGACGACTGCTCGCCTCCGGCAAGAATGAAAGCGCGACAAGGTACTGAAGTGGAGGAAGAAAGAAGGCGCCGAGCACCGGGCTCGTGTGCGAAGCGTACAAGCGGAGAAGGGAGAGTGGCTCCCCCTCGCTTGTTTGCGGGTTCACTTTAGCGGTCGGAAACGGAAAGTTCAACTTGCAGCTTCTTGTGCTGCTACCTAATTCCTCTTCCAGCCCTCTCTGGAAAGAACTGCGCTTACCTTTAGGCTTCGAGATGCAGAAAACACAGTGGTCGATGCAGAGGAGAAGGGAAGTACAGAGTGCAGCGGGGAGTTGAAAGAGGCTTTACGCGAGGAAAGGCGAAGGTGCAGCCCAGCAGTAAAAGGCTTTTACTTCTGGAGCCTTTTCCTACGGTAGCAGCTGCTGGAAGTCGGCAACGGAGCTGCGAGAGTGAATAATGTGGCGGCACGTCGATCTGAGAATTCGAAAGCTCCCGAGCCGCAGTGTGTTGTGCTCGGTTTCAAGGCTGCCTGGAGAAGGGGTGCTTGAAGAACGCCTTCTTTCTGGGCGCGTCCTTCTGGGTGCGCTCAAGCTGCATGGACTGTGCAACACTGAAGGTGGGTGAAACTGCTTCTGGCCAGCTTGTGTGATGGAGTGCAACGGCCGCGCCTTACTTTCTGAAGCAGCCAGAGCATTCTCAGCCGAATCTGCTCTGTGAACCAGCTTTGGCCTGGACTCCTGAACCTCGGTACACTGAGCACACAAGGCCGGTGCCCAGCTGCTTCGTTCTTCGCCTTCCGGCGTCTGGACAGAACTGAAGGCCAGCGATGGCTTTGAGCTTTGCCGCTCTTCAGCGTGTATACTGCACGCATCCACAGTGGGCTGGGCCCGGATTTGCCTCAGCTCGAGGTGCAATCACACTCTTTCTGTTTCGCAGAGTCCAAAGAGTGCCCGTTCTAACTCCCGCTAAGCGAAAAGTGGCAGGCGAGAAGCGCTTGCTGGATTGGGCTTTCGCTGGCCAAGACTTTCCACACAGCACTCCAACCTGGGCGACGAGGAGGAGAATGGAAGAACATCTTTCCATCCTGGCACGTTCCTCTGTGCGACGCGTCCATCCGCGTCTTTGGTCCTTGCCAGGCTGGAATGTGCGCGGTGCTACTTCGAACTGAGCAGGAACGTGCAGAGAGCACGGCGATCTGACGGTGCTGCGCAGGCTGCAAAGGAAAGAGGGCTACCGCTGGAATACAGGTGCAGAGACAAGTTTCCACGCGTCGGGGCTAAAGCTCTGGGTGAGCTTGTTGTCCTGGCACTGCTCTCTGTGCGGGACGTTAGCCGAGAACCTTTCCGTTTACATTCGGACGACAAAAGGCAGGCAGAATGTGCTGCTACAGAGCGCTGGGCAGGGAAACTGCATCGCTCAGGCGTGTTTCGGCAGAAGCAGCGGGCTGGAGCGCCTCGCTGCCGGCACCGTGCTCTGCGCGAGAAGTAGACGACTGCTCGCCTCCGGCAAGAATGAAAGCGCGACAAGGTACTGAAGTGGAGGAAGAAAGAAGGCGCCGAGCACCGGGCTCGTGTGCGAAGCGTACAAGCGGAGAAGGGAGAGTGGCTCCCCCTCGCTTGTTTGCGGGTTCACTTTAGCGGTCGGAAACGGAAAGTTCAACTTGCAGCTTCTTGTGCTGCTACCTAATTCCTCTTCCAGCCCTCTCTGGAAAGAACTGCGCTTACCTTTAGGCTTCGAGATGCAGAAAACACAGTGGTCGATGCAGAGGAGAAGGGAAGTACAGAGTGCAGCGGGGAGTTGAAAGAGGCTTTACGCGAGGAAAGGCGAAGGTGCAGCCCAGCAGTAAAAGGCTTTTACTTCTGGAGCCTTTTCCTACGGTAGCAGCTGCTGGAAGTCGGCAACGGAGCTGCGAGAGTGAATAATGTGGCGGCACGTCGATCTGAGAATTCGAAAGCTCCCGAGCCGCAGTGTGTTGTGCTCGGTTTCAAGGCTGCCTGGAGAAGGGGTGCTTGAAGAACGCCTTCTTTCTGGGCGCGTCCTTCTGGGTGCGCTCAAGCTGCATGGACTGTGCAACACTGAAGGTGGGTGAAACTGCTTCTGGCCAGCTTGTGTGATGGAGTGCAACGGCCGCGCCTTACTTTCTGAAGCAGCCAGAGCATTCTCAGCCGAATCTGCTCTGTGAACCAGCTTTGGCCTGGACTCCTGAACCTCGGTACACTGAGCACACAAGGCCGGTGCCCAGCTGCTTCGTTCTTCGCCTTCCGGCGTCTGGACAGAACTGAAGGCCAGCGATGGCTTTGAGCTTTGCCGCTCTTCAGCGTGTATACTGCACGCATCCACAGTGGGCTGGGCCCGGATTTGCCTCAGCTCGAGGTGCAATCACACTCTTTCTGTTTCGCAGAGTCCAAAGAGTGCCCGTTCTAACTCCCGCTAAGCGAAAAGTGGCAGGCGAGAAGCGCTTGCTGGATTGGGCTTTCGCTGGCCAAGACTTTCCACACAGCACTCCAACCTGGGCGACGAGGAGGAGAATGGAAGAACATCTTTCCATCCTGGCACGTTCCTCTGTGCGACGCGTCCATCCGCGTCTTTGGTCCTTGCCAGGCTGGAATGTGCGCGGTGCTACTTCGAACTGAGCAGGAACGTGCAGAGAGCACGGCGATCTGACGGTGCTGCGCAGGCTGCAAAGGAAAGAGGGCTACCGCTGGAATACAGGTGCAGAGACAAGTTTCCACGCGTCGGGGCTAAAGCTCTGGGTGAGCTTGTTGTCCTGGCACTGCTCTCTGTGCGGGACGTTAGCCGAGAACCTTTCCGTTTACATTCGGACGACAAAAGGCAGGCAGAATGTGCTGCTACAGAGCGCTGGGCAGGGAAACTGCATCGCTCAGGCGTGTTTCGGCAGAAGCAGCGGGCTGGAGCGCCTCGCTGCCGGCACCGTGCTCTGCGCGAGAAGTAGACGACTGCTCGCCTCCGGCAAGAATGAAAGCGCGACAAGGTACTGAAGTGGAGGAAGAAAGAAGGCGCCGAGCACCGGGCTCGTGTGCGAAGCGTACAAGCGGAGAAGGGAGAGTGGCTCCCCCTCGCTTGTTTGCGGGTTCACTTTAGCGGTCGGAAACGGAAAGTTCAACTTGCAGCTTCTTGTGCTGCTACCTAATTCCTCTTCCAGCCCTCTCTGGAAAGAACTGCGCTTACCTTTAGGCTTCGAGATGCAGAAAACACAGTGGTCGATGCAGAGGAGAAGGGAAGTACAGAGTGCAGCGGGGAGTTGAAAGAGGCTTTACGCGAGGAAAGGCGAAGGTGCAGCCCAGCAGTAAAAGGCTTTTACTTCTGGAGCCTTTTCCTACGGTAGCAGCTGCTGGAAGTCGGCAACGGAGCTGCGAGAGTGAATAATGTGGCGGCACGTCGATCTGAGAATTCGAAAGCTCCCGAGCCGCAGTGTGTTGTACTCGGTTTCAAGGCTGCCTGGAGAAGGGGTGCTTGAAGAACGCCTTCTTTCTGGGCGCGTCCTTCTGGGTGCGCTCAAGCTGCATGGACTGTGCAACACTGAAGGTGGGTGAAACTGCTTCTGGCCAGCTTGTGTGATGGAGTGCAACGGCCGCGCCTTACTTTCTGAAGCAGCCAGAGCATTCTCAGCCGAATCTGCTCTGTGAACCAGCTTTGGCCTGGACTCCTGAACCTCGGTACACTGAGCACACAAGGCCGGTGCCCAGCTGCTTCGTTCTTCGCCTTCCGGCGTCTGGACAGAACTGAAGGCCAGCGATGGCTTTGAGCTTTGCCGCTCTTCAGCGTGTATACTGCACGCATCCACAGTGGGCTGGGCCCGGATTTGCCTCAGCTCGAGGTGCAATCACACTCTTCCTGTTTCGCAGAGTCCAAAGAGTGCCCGTTCTAACTCCCGCTAAGCGAAAAGTGGCAGGCGAGAAGCGCTTGCTGGATTGGGCTTTCGCTGGCCAAGACTTTCCACACAGCACTCCAACCTGGGCGACGAGGAGGAGAATGGAAGAACATCTTTCCATCCTGGCACGTTCCTCTGTGCGACGCGTCCATCCGCATCTTTGGTCCTTGCCAGGCTGGAATGTGCGCGGTGCTACTTCGAACTGAGCAGGAACGTGCAGAGAGCACGGCGATCTGACGGTGCTGCGCAGGCTGCAAAGGAAAGAGGGCTACCGCTGGAATACAGGTGCAGAGACAAGTTTCCACGCGTCGGGGCTAAAGCTCTGGGTGAGCTTGTTGTCCTGGCACTGCTCTCTGTGCGGGACGTTAGCCGAGAACCTTTCCGTTTACATTCGGACGACAAAAGGCAGGCAGAATGTGCTGCTACAGAGCGCTGGGCAGGGAAACTGCATCGCTCAGGCGTGTTTCGGCAGAAGCAGCGGGCTGGAGCGCCTCGCTGCCGGCACCGTGCTCTGCGCGAGAAGTAGACGACTGCTCGCCTCCGGCAAGAATGAAAGCGCGACAAGGTACTGAAGTGGAGGAAGAAAGAAGGCGCCGAGCACCGGGCTCGTGTGCGAAGCGTACAAGCGGAGAAGGGAGAGTGGCTCCCCCTCGCTTGTTTGCGGGTTCACTTTAGCGGTCGGAAACGGAAAGTTCAACTTGCAGCTTCTTGTGCTGCTACCTAATTCCTCTTCCAGCCCTCTCTGGAAAGAACTGCGCTTACCTTTAGGCTTCGAGATGCAGAAAACACAGTGGTCGATGCAGAGGAGAAGGGAAGTACAGAGTGCAGCGGGGAGTTGAAAGAGGCTTTACGCGAGGAAAGGCGAAGGTGCAGCCCAGCAGTAAAAGGCTTTTACTTCTGGAGCCTTTTCCTACGGTAGCAGCTGCTGGAAGTCGGCAACGGAGCTGCGAGAGTGAATAATGTGGCGGCGCGTCGATCTGAGAATTCGAAAGCTCCCGAGCCGCAGTGTGTTGTGCTCGGTTTCAAGGCTGCCTGGAGAAGGGGTGCTTGAAGAACGCCTTCTTTCTGGGCGCGTCCTTCTGGGTGCGCTCAAGCTGCATGGACTGTGCAACACTGAAGGTGGGTGAAACTGCTTCTGGCCAGCTTGTGTGATGGAGTGCAACGGCCGCGCCTTACTTTCTGAAGCAGCCAGAGCATTCTCAGCCGAATCTGCTCTGTGAACCAGCTTTGGCCTGGACTCCTGAACCTCGGTACACTGAGCACACAAGGCCGGTGCCCAGCTGCTTCGTTCTTCGCCTTCCGGCGTCTGGACAGAACTGAAGGCCAGCGATGGCTTTGAGCTTTGCCGCTCTTCAGCGTGTATACTGCACGCATCCACAGTGGGCTGGGCCCGGATTTGCCTCAGCTCGAGGTGCAATCACACTCTTCCTGTTTCGCAGAGTCCAAAGAGTGCCCGTTCTAACTCCCGCTAAGCGAAAAGTGGCAGGCGAGAAGCGCTTGCTGGATTGGGCTTTCGCTGGCCAAGACTTTCCACACAGCACTCCAACCTGGGCGACGAGGAGGAGAATGGAAGAACATCTTTCCATCCTGGCACGTTCCTCTGTGCGACGCGTCCATCCGCGTCTTTGGTCCTTGCCAGGCTGGAATGTGCGCGGTGCTACTTCGAACTGAGCAGGAACGTGCAGAGAGCACGGCGATCTGACGGTGCTGCGCAGGCTGCAAAGGAAAGAGGGCTACCGCTGGAATACAGGTGCAGAGACAAGTTTCCACGCGTCGGGGCTAAAGCTCTGGGTGAGCTTGTTGTCCTGGCACTGCTCTCTGTGCGGGACGTTAGCCGAGAACCTTTCCGTTTACATTCGGACGACAAAAGGCAGGCAGAATGTGCTGCTACAGAGCGCTGGGCAGGGAAACTGCATCGCTCAGGCGTGTTTCGGCAGAAGCAGCGGGCTGGAGCGCCTCGCTGCCGGCACCGTGCTCTGCGCGAGAAGTAGACGACTGCTCGCCTCCGGCAAGAATGAAAGCGCGACAAGGTACTGAAGTGGAGGAAGAAAGAAGGCGCCGAGCACCGGGCTCGTGTGCGAAGCGTACAAGCGGAGAAGGGAGAGTGGCTCCCCCTCGCTTGTTTGCGGGTTCACTTTAGCGGTCGGAAACGGAAAGTTCAACTTGCAGCTTCTTGTGCTGCTACCTAATTCCTCTTCCAGCCCTCTCTGGAAAGAACTGCGCTTACCTTTAGGCTTCGAGATGCAGAAAACACAGTGGTCGATGCAGAGGAGAAGGGAAGTACAGAGTGCAGCGGGGAGTTGAAAGAGGCTTTACGCGAGGAAAGGCGAAGGTGCAGCCCAGCAGTAAAAGGCTTTTACTTCTGGAGCCTTTTCCTACGGTAGCAGCTGCTGGAAGTCGGCAACGGAGCTGCGAGAGTGAATAATGTGGCGGCACGTCGATCTGAGAATTCGAAAGCTCCCGAGCCGCAGTGTGTTGTGCTCGGTTTCAAGGCTGCCTGGAGAAGGGGTGCTTGAAGAACGCCTTCTTTCTGGGCGCGTCCTTCTGGGTGCGCTCAAGCTGCATGGACTGTGCAACACTGAAGGTGGGTGAAACTGCTTCTGGCCAGCTTGTGTGATGGAGTGCAACGGCCGCGCCTTACTTTCTGAAGCAGCCAGAGCATTCTCAGCCGAATCTGCTCTGTGAACCAGCTTTGGCCTGGACTCCTGAACCTCGGTACACTGAGCACACAAGGCCGGTGCCCAGCTGCTTCGTTCTTCGCCTTCCGGCGTCTGGACAGAACTGAAGGCCAGCGATGGCTTTGAGCTTTGCCGCTCTTCAGCGTGTATACTGCACGCATCCACAGTGGGCTGGGCCCGGATTTGCCTCAGCTCGAGGTGCAATCACACTCTTCCTGTTTCGCAGAGTCCAAAGAGTGCCCGTTCTAACTCCCGCTAAGCGAAAAGTGGCAGGCGAGAAGCGCTTGCTGGATTGGGCTTTCGCTGGCCAAGACTTTCCACACAGCACTCCAACCTGGGCGACGAGGAGGAGAATGGAAGAACATCTTTCCATCCTGGCACGTTCCTCTGTGCGACGCGTCCATCCGCGTCTTTGGTCCTTGCCAGGCTGGAATGTGCGCGGTGCTACTTCGAACTGAGCAGGAACGTGCAGAGAGCACGGCGATCTGACGGTGCTGCGCAGGCTGCAAAGGAAAGAGGGCTACCGCTGGAGTACAGGTGCAGAGACAAGTTTCCACGCGTCGGGGCTAAAGCTCTGGGTGAGCTTGTTGTCCTGGCACTGCTCTCTGTGCGGGACGTTAGCCGAGAACCTTTCCGTTTACATTCGGACGACAAAAGGCAGGCAGAATGTGCTGCTACAGAGCGCTGGGCAGGGAAACTGCATCGCTCAGGCGTCTTTCGGCAGAAGCAGCGGGCTGGAGCGCCTCGCTGCCGGCACCGTGCTCTGCGCGAGAAGTAGACGACTGCTCGCCTCCGGCAAGAATGAAAGCGCGACAAGGTACTGAAGTGGAGGAAGAAAGAAGGCGCCGAGCACCGGGCTCGTGTGCGAAGCGTACAAGCGGAGAAGGGAGAGTGGCTCCCCCTCGCTTGTTTGCGGGTTCACTTTAGCGGTCGGAAACGGAAAGTTCAACTTGCAGCTTCTTGTGCTGCTACCTAATTCCTCTTCCAGCCCTCTCTGGAAAGAACTGCGCTTACCTTTAGGCTTCGAGATGCAGAAAACACAGTGGTCGATGCAGAGGAGAAGGGAAGTACAGAGTGCAGCGGGGAGTTGAAAGAGGCTTTACGCGAGGAAAGGCGAAGGTGCAGCCCAGCAGTAAAAGGCTTTTACTTCTGGAGCCTTTTCCTACGGTAGCAGCTGCTGGAAGTCGGCAACGGAGCTGCGAGAGTGAATAATGTGGCGGCGCGTCGATCTGAGAATTCGAAAGCTCCCGAGCCGCAGTGTGTTGTGCTCGGTTTCAAGGCTGCCTGGAGAAGGGGTGCTTGAAGAACGCCTTCTTTCTGGGCGCGTCCTTCTGGGTGCGCTCAAGCTGCATGGACTGTGCAACACTGAAGGTGGGTGAAACTGCTTCTGGCCAGCTTGTGTGATGGAGTGCAACGGCCGCGCCTTACTTTCTGAAGCAGCCAGAGCATTCTCAGCCGAATCTGCTCTGTGAACCAGCTTTGGCCTGGACTCCTGAACCTCGGTACACTGAGCACACAAGGCCGGTGCCCAGCTGCTTCGTTCTTCGCCTTCCGGCGTCTGGACAGAACTGAAGGCCAGCGATGGCTTTGAGCTTTGCCGCTCTTCAGCGTGTATACTGCACGCATCCACAGTGGGCTGGGCCCGGATTTGCCTCAGCTCGAGGTGCAATCACACTCTTCCTGTTTCGCAGAGTCCAAAGAGTGCCCGTTCTAACTCCCGCTAAGCGAAAAGTGGCAGGCGAGAAGCGCTTGCTGGATTGGGCTTTCGCTGGCCAAGACTTTCCACACAGCACTCCAACCTGGGCGACGAGGAGGAGAATGGAAGAACATCTTTCCATCCTGGCACGTTCCTCTGTGCGACGCGTCCATCCGCGTCTTTGGTCCTTGCCAGGCTGGAATGTGCGCGGTGCTACTTCGAACTGAGCAGGAACGTGCAGAGAGCACGGCGATCTGACGGTGCTGCGCAGGCTGCAAAGGAAAGAGGGCTACCGCTGGAATACAGGTGCAGAGACAAGTTTCCACGCGTCGGGGCTAAAGCTCTGGGTGAGCTTGTTGTCCTGGCACTGCTCTCTGTGCGGGACGTTAGCCGAGAACCTTTCCGTTTACATTCGGACGACAAAAGGCAGGCAGAATGTGCTGCTACAGAGCGCTGGGCAGGGAAACTGCATCGCTCAGGCGTCTTTCGGCAGAAGCAGCGGGCTGGAGCGCCTCGCTGCCGGCACCGTGCTCTGCGCGAGAAGTAGACGACTGCTCGCCTCCGGCAAGAATGAAAGCGCGACAAGGTACTGAAGTGGAGGAAGAAAGAAGGCGCCGAGCACCAGGCTCGTGTGCGAAGCGTACAAGCGGAGAAGGGAGAGTGGCTCCCCCTCGCTTGTTTGCGGGTTCACTTTAGCGGTCGGAAACGGAAAGTTCAACTTGCAGCTTCTTGTGCTGCTACCTAATTCCTCTTCCAGCCCTCTCTGGAAAGAACTGCGCTTACCTTTAGGCTTCGAGATGCAGAAAACACAGTGGTCGATGCAGAGGAGAAGGGAAGTACAGAGTGCAGCGGGGAGTTGAAAGAGGCTTTACGCGAGGAAAGGCGAAGGTGCAGCCCAGCAGTAAAAGGCTTTTACTTCTGGAGCCTTTTCCTACGGTAGCAGCTGCTGGAAGTCGGCAACGGAGCTGCGAGAGTGAATAATGTGGCGGCGCGTCGATCTGAGAATTCGAAAGCTCCCGAGCCGCAGTGTGTTGTGCTCGGTTTCAAGGCTGCCTGGAGAAGGGGTGCTTGAAGAACGCCTTCTTTCTGGGCGCGTCCTTCTGGGTGCGCTCAAGCTGCATGGACTGTGCAACACTGAAGGTGGGTGAAACTGCTTCTGGCCAGCTTGTGTGATGGAGTGCAACGGCCGCGCCTTACTTTCTGAAGCAGCCAGAGCATTCTCAGCCGAATCTGCTCTGTGAACCAGCTTTGGCCTGGACTCCTGAACCTCGGTACACTGAGCACACAAGGCCGGTGCCCAGCTGCTTCGTTCTTCGCCTTCCGGCGTCTGGACAGAACTGAAGGCCAGCGATGGCTTTGAGCTTTGCCGCTCTTCAGCGTGTATACTGCACGCATCCACAGTGGGCTGGGCCCGGATTTGCCTCAGCTCGAGGTGCAATCACACTCTTCCTGTTTCGCAGAGTCCAAAGAGTGCCCGTTCTAACTCCCGCTAAGCGAAAAGTGGCAGGCGAGAAGCGCTTGCTGGATTGGGCTTTCGCTGGCCAAGACTTTCCACACAGCACTCCAACCTGGGCGACGAGGAGGAGAATGGAAGAACATCTTTCCATCCTGGCACGTTCCTCTGTGCGACGCGTCCATCCGCGTCTTTGGTCCTTGCCAGGCTGGAATGTGCGCGGTGCTACTTCGAACTGAGCAGGAACGTGCAGAGAGCACGGCGATCTGACGGTGCTGCGCAGGCTGCAAAGGAAAGAGGGCTACCGCTGGAATACAGGTGCAGAGACAAGTTTCCACGCGTCGGGGCTAAAGCTCTGGGTGAGCTTGTTGTCCTGGCACTGCTCTCTGTGCGGGACGTTAGCCGAGAACCTTTCCGTTTACATTCGGACGACAAAAGGCAGGCAGAATGTGCTGCTACAGAGCGCTGGGCAGGGAAACTGCATCGCTCAGGCGTCTTTCGGCAGAAGCAGCGGGCTGGAGCGCCTCGCTGCCGGCACCGTGCTCTGCGCGAGAAGTAGACGACTGCTCGCCTCCGGCAAGAATGAAAGCGCGACAAGGTACTGAAGTGGAGGAAGAAAGAAGGCGCCGAGCACCGGGCTCGTGTGCGAAGCGTACAAGCGGAGAAGGGAGAGTGGCTCCCCCTCGCTTGTTTGCGGGTTCACTTTAGCGGTCGGAAACGGAAAGTTCAACTTGCAGCTTCTTGTGCTGCTACCTAATTCCTCTTCCAGCCCTCTCTGGAAAGAACTGCGCTTACCTTTAGGCTTCGAGATGCAGAAAACACAGTGGTCGATGCAGAGGAGAAGGGAAGTACAGAGTGCAGCGGGGAGTTGAAAGAGGCTTTACGCGAGGAAAGGCGAAGGTGCAGCCCAGCAGTAAAAGGCTTTTACTTCTGGAGCCTTTTCCTACGGTAGCAGCTGCTGGAAGTCGGCAACGGAGCTGCGAGAGTGAATAATGTGGCGGCGCGTCGATCTGAGAATTCGAAAGCTCCCGAGCCGCAGTGTGTTGTGCTCGGTTTCAAGGCTGCCTGGAGAAGGGGTGCTTGAAGAACGCCTTCTTTCTGGGCGCGTCCTTCTGGGTGCGCTCAAGCTGCATGGACTGTGCAACACTGAAGGTGGGTGAAACTGCTTCTGGCCAGCTTGTGTGATGGAGTGCAACGGCCGCGCCTTACTTTCTGAAGCAGCCAGAGCATTCTCAGCCGAATCTGCTCTGTGAACCAGCTTTGGCCTGGACTCCTGAACCTCGGTACACTGAGCACACAAGGCCGGTGCCCAGCTGCTTCGTTCTTCGCCTTCCGGCGTCTGGACAGAACTGAAGGCCAGCGATGGCTTTGAGCTTTGCCGCTCTTCAGCGTGTATACTGCACGCATCCACAGTGGGCTGGGCCCGGATTTGCCTCAGCTCGAGGTGCAATCACACTCTTCCTGTTTCGCAGAGTCCAAAGAGTGCCCGTTCTAACTCCCGCTAAGCGAAAAGTGGCAGGCGAGAAGCGCTTGCTGGATTGGGCTTTCGCTGGCCAAGACTTTCCACACAGCACTCCAACCTGGGCGACGAGGAGGAGAATGGAAGAACATCTTTCCATCCTGGCACGTTCCTCTGTGCGACGCGTCCATCCGCGTCTTTGGTCCTTGCCAGGCTGGAATGTGCGCGGTGCTACTTCGAACTGAGCAGGAACGTGCAGAGAGCACGGCGATCTGACGGTGCTGCGCAGGCTGCAAAGGAAAGAGGGCTACCGCTGGAATACAGGTGCAGAGACAAGTTTCCACGCGTCGGGGCTAAAGCTCTGGGTGAGCTTGTTGTCCTGGCACTGCTCTCTGTGCGGGACGTTAGCCGAGAACCTTTCCGTTTACATTCGGACGACAAAAGGCAGGCAGAATGTGCTGCTACAGAGCGCTGGGCAGGGAAACTGCATCGCTCAGGCGTGTTTCGGCAGAAGCAGCGGGCTGGAGCGCCTCGCTGCCGGCACCGTGCTCTGCGCGAGAAGTAGACGACTGCTCGCCTCCGGCAAGAATGAAAGCGCGACAAGGTACTGAAGTGGAGGAAGAAAGAAGGCGCCGAGCACCGGGCTCGTGTGCGAAGCGTACAAGCGGAGAAGGGAGAGTGGCTCCCCCTCGCTTGTTTGCGGGTTCACTTTAGCGGTCGGAAACGGAAAGTTCAACTTGCAGCTTCTTGTGCTGCTACCTAATTCCTCTTCCAGCCCTCTCTGGAAAGAACTGCGCTTACCTTTAGGCTTCGAGATGCAGAAAACACAGTGGTCGATGCAGAGGAGAAGGGAAGTACAGAGTGCAGCGGGGAGTTGAAAGAGGCTTTACGCGAGGAAAGGCGAAGGTGCAGCCCAGCAGTAAAAGGCTTTTACTTCTGGAGCCTTTTCCTACGGTAGCAGCTGCTGGAAGTCGGCAACGGAGCTGCGAGAGTGAATAATGTGGCGGCACGTCGATCTGAGAATTCGAAAGCTCCCGAGCCGCAGTGTGTTGTGCTCGGTTTCAAGGCTGCCTGGAGAAGGGGTGCTTGAAGAACGCCTTCTTTCTGGGCGCGTCCTTCTGGGTGCGCTCAAGCTGCATGGACTGTGCAACACTGAAGGTGGGTGAAACTGCTTCTGGCCAGCTTGTGTGATGGAGTGCAACGGCCGCGCCTTACTTTCTGAAGCAGCCAGAGCATTCTCAGCCGAATCTGCTCTGTGAACCAGCTTTGGCCTGGACTCCTGAACCTCGGTACACTGAGCACACAAGGCCGGTGCCCAGCTGCTTCGTTCTTCGCCTTCCGGCGTCTGGACAGAACTGAAGGCCAGCGATGGCTTTGAGCTTTGCCGCTCTTCAGCGTGTATACTGCACGCATCCACAGTGGGCTGGGCCCGGATTTGCCTCAGCTCGAGGTGCAATCACACTCTTCCTGTTTCGCAGAGTCCAAAGAGTGCCCGTTCTAACTCCCGCTAAGCGAAAAGTGGCAGGCGAGAAGCGCTTGCTGGATTGGGCTTTCGCTGGCCAAGACTTTCCACACAGCACTCCAACCTGGGCGACGAGGAGGAGAATGGAAGAACATCTTTCCATCCTGGCACGTTCCTCTGTGCGACGCGTCCATCCGCGTCTTTGGTCCTTGCCAGGCTGGAATGTGCGCGGTGCTACTTCGAACTGAGCAGGAACGTGCAGAGAGCACGGCGATCTGACGGTGCTGCGCAGGCTGCAAAGGAAAGAGGGCTACCGCTGGAATACAGGTGCAGAGACAAGTTTCCACGCGTCGGGGCTAAAGCTCTGGGTGAGCTTGTTGTCCTGGCACTGCTCTCTGTGCGGGACGTTAGCCGAGAACCTTTCCGTTTACATTCGGACGACAAAAGGCAGGCAGAATGTGCTGCTACAGAGCGCTGGGCAGGGAAACTGCATCGCTCAGGCGTGTTTCGGCAGAAGCAGCGGGCTGGAGCGCCTCGCTGCCGGCACCGTGCTCTGCGCGAGAAGTAGACGACTGCTCGCCTCCGGCAAGAATGAAAGCGCGACAAGGTACTGAAGTGGAGGAAGAAAGAAGGCGCCGAGCACCGGGCTCGTGTGCGAAGCGTACAAGCGGAGAAGGGAGAGTGGCTCCCCCTCGCTTGTTTGCGGGTTCACTTTAGCGGTCGGAAACGGAAAGTTCAACTTGCAGCTTCTTGTGCTGCTACCTAATTCCTCTTCCAGCCCTCTCTGGAAAGAACTGCGCTTACCTTTAGGCTTCGAGATGCAGAAAACACAGTGGTCGATGCAGAGGAGAAGGGAAGTACAGAGTGCAGCGGGGAGTTGAAAGAGGCTTTACGCGAGGAAAGGCGAAGGTGCAGCCCAGCAGTAAAAGGCTTTTACTTCTGGAGCCTTTTCCTACGGTAGCAGCTGCTGGAAGTCGGCAACGGAGCTGCGAGAGTGAATAATGTGGCGGCACGTCGATCTGAGAATTCGAAAGCTCCCGAGCCGCAGTGTGTTGTGCTCGGTTTCAAGGCTGCCTGGAGAAGGGGTGCTTGAAGAACGCCTTCTTTCTGGGCGCGTCCTTCTGGGTGCGCTCAAGCTGCATGGACTGTGCAACACTGAAGGTGGGTGAAACTGCTTCTGGCCAGCTTGTGTGATGGAGTGCAACGGCCGCGCCTTACTTTCTGAAGCAGCCAGAGCATTCTCAGCCGAATCTGCTCTGTGAACCAGCTTTGGCCTGGACTCCTGAACCTCGGTACACTGAGCACACAAGGCCGGTGCCCAGCTGCTTCGTTCTTCGCCTTCCGGCGTCTGGACAGAACTGAAGGCCAGCGATGGCTTTGAGCTTTGCCGCTCTTCAGCGTGTATACTGCACGCATCCACAGTGGGCTGGGCCCGGATTTGCCTCAGCTCGAGGTGCAATCACACTCTTCCTGTTTCGCAGAGTCCAAAGAGTGCCCGTTCTAACTCCCGCTAAGCGAAAAGTGGCAGGCGAGAAGCGCTTGCTGGATTGGGCTTTCGCTGGCCAAGACTTTCCACACAGCACTCCAACCTGGGCGACGAGGAGGAGAATGGAAGAACATCTTTCCATCCTGGCACGTTCCTCTGTGCGACGCGTCCATCCGCGTCTTTGGTCCTTGCCAGGCTGGAATGTGCGCGGTGCTACTTCGAACTGAGCAGGAACGTGCAGAGAGCACGGCGATCTGACGGTGCTGCGCAGGCTGCAAAGGAAAGAGGGCTACCGCTGGAATACAGGTGCAGAGACAAGTTTCCACGCGTCGGGGCTAAAGCTCTGGGTGAGCTTGTTGTCCTGGCACTGCTCTCTGTGCGGGACGTTAGCCGAGAACCTTTCCGTTTACATTCGGACGACAAAAGGCAGGCAGAATGTGCTGCTACAGAGCGCTGGGCAGGGAAACTGCATCGCTCAGGCGTCTTTCGGCAGAAGCAGCGGGCTGGAGCGCCTCGCTGCCGGCACCGTGCTCTGCGCGAGAAGTAGACGACTGCTCGCCTCCGGCAAGAATGAAAGCGCGACAAGGTACTGAAGTGGAGGAAGAAAGAAGGCGCCGAGCACCGGGCTCGTGTGCGAAGCGTACAAGCGGAGAAGGGAGAGTGGCTCCCCCTCGCTTGTTTGCGGGTTCACTTTAGCGGTCGGAAACGGAAAGTTCAACTTGCAGCTTCTTGTGCTGCTACCTAATTCCTCTTCCAGCCCTCTCTGGAAAGAACTGCGCTTACCTTTAGGCTTCGAGATGCAGAAAACACAGTGGTCGATGCAGAGGAGAAGGGAAGTACAGAGTGCAGCGGGGAGTTGAAAGAGGCTTTACGCGAGGAAAGGCGAAGGTGCAGCCCAGCAGTAAAAGGCTTTTACTTCTGGAGCCTTTTCCTACGGTAGCAGCTGCTGGAAGTCGGCAACGGAGCTGCGAGAGTGAATAATGTGGCGGCGCGTCGATCTGAGAATTCGAAAGCTCCCGAGCCGCAGTGTGTTGTGCTCGGTTTCAAGGCTGCCTGGAGAAGGGGTGCTTGAAGAACGCCTTCTTTCTGGGCGCGTCCTTCTGGGTGCGCTCAAGCTGCATGGACTGTGCAACACTGAAGGTGGGTGAAACTGCTTCTGGCCAGCTTGTGTGATGGAGTGCAACGGCCGCGCCTTACTTTCTGAAGCAGCCAGAGCATTCTCAGCCGAATCTGCTCTGTGAACCAGCTTTGGCCTGGACTCCTGAACCTCGGTACACTGAGCACACAAGGCCGGTGCCCAGCTGCTTCGTTCTTCGCCTTCCGGCGTCTGGACAGAACTGAAGGCCAGCGATGGCTTTGAGCTTTGCCGCTCTTCAGCGTGTATACTGCACGCATCCACAGTGGGCTGGGCCCGGATTTGCCTCAGCTCGAGGTGCAATCACACTCTTCCTGTTTCGCAGAGTCCAAAGAGTGCCCGTTCTAACTCCCGCTAAGCGAAAAGTGGCAGGCGAGAAGCGCTTGCTGGATTGGGCTTTCGCTGGCCAAGACTTTCCACACAGCACTCCAACCTGGGCGACGAGGAGGAGAATGGAAGAACATCTTTCCATCCTGGCACGTTCCTCTGTGCGACGCGTCCATCCGCGTCTTTGGTCCTTGCCAGGCTGGAATGTGCGCGGTGCTACTTCGAACTGAGCAGGAACGTGCAGAGAGCACGGCGATCTGACGGTGCTGCGCAGGCTGCAAAGGAAAGAGGGCTACCGCTGGAATACAGGTGCAGAGACAAGTTTCCACGCGTCGGGGCTAAAGCTCTGGGTGAGCTTGTTGTCCTGGCACTGCTCTCTGTGCGGGACGTTAGCCGAGAACCTTTCCGTTTACATTCGGACGACAAAAGGCAGGCAGAATGTGCTGCTACAGAGCGCTGGGCAGGGAAACTGCATCGCTCAGGCGTGTTTCGGCAGAAGCAGCGGGCTGGAGCGCCTCGCTGCCGGCACCGTGCTCTGCGCGAGAAGTAGACGACTGCTCGCCTCCGGCAAGAATGAAAGCGCGACAAGGTACTGAAGTGGAGGAAGAAAGAAGGCGCCGAGCACCGGGCTCGTGTGCGAAGCGTACAAGCGGAGAAGGGAGAGTGGCTCCCCCTCGCTTGTTTGCGGGTTCACTTTAGCGGTCGGAAACGGAAAGTTCAACTTGCAGCTTCTTGTGCTGCTACCTAATTCCTCTTCCAGCCCTCTCTGGAAAGAACTGCGCTTACCTTTAGGCTTCGAGATGCAGAAAACACAGTGGTCGATGCAGAGGAGAAGGGAAGTACAGAGTGCAGCGGGGAGTTGAAAGAGGCTTTACGCGAGGAAAGGCGAAGGTGCAGCCCAGCAGTAAAAGGCTTTTACTTCTGGAGCCTTTTCCTACGGTAGCAGCTGCTGGAAGTCGGCAACGGAGCTGCGAGAGTGAATAATGTGGCGGCACGTCGATCTGAGAATTCGAAAGCTCCCGAGCCGCAGTGTGTTGTGCTCGGTTTCAAGGCTGCCTGGAGAAGGGGTGCTTGAAGAACGCCTTCTTTCTGGGCGCGTCCTTCTGGGTGCGCTCAAGCTGCATGGACTGTGCAACACTGAAGGTGGGTGAAACTGCTTCTGGCCAGCTTGTGTGATGGAGTGCAACGGCCGCGCCTTACTTTCTGAAGCAGCCAGAGCATTCTCAGCCGAATCTGCTCTGTGAACCAGCTTTGGCCTGGACTCCTGAACCTCGGTACACTGAGCACACAAGGCCGGTGCCCAGCTGCTTCGTTCTTCGCCTTCCGGCGTCTGGACAGAACTGAAGGCCAGCGATGGCTTTGAGCTTTGCCGCTCTTCAGCGTGTATACTGCACGCATCCACAGTGGGCTGGGCCCGGATTTGCCTCAGCTCGAGGTGCAATCACACTCTTCCTGTTTCGCAGAGTCCAAAGAGTGCCCGTTCTAACTCCCGCTAAGCGAAAAGTGGCAGGCGAGAAGCGCTTGCTGGATTGGGCTTTCGCTGGCCAAGACTTTCCACACAGCACTCCAACCTGGGCGACGAGGAGGAGAATGGAAGAACATCTTTCCATCCTGGCACGTTCCTCTGTGCGACGCGTCCATCCGCGTCTTTGGTCCTTGCCAGGCTGGAATGTGCGCGGTGCTACTTCGAACTGAGCAGGAACGTGCAGAGAGCACGGCGATCTGACGGTGCTGCGCAGGCTGCAAAGGAAAGAGGGCTACCGCTGGAATACAGGTGCAGAGACAAGTTTCCACGCGTCGGGGCTAAAGCTCTGGGTGAGCTTGTTGTCCTGGCACTGCTCTCTGTGCGGGACGTTAGCCGAGAACCTTTCCGTTTACATTCGGACGACAAAAGGCAGGCAGAATGTGCTGCTACAGAGCGCTGGGCAGGGAAACTGCATCGCTCAGGCGTGTTTCGGCAGAAGCAGCGGGCTGGAGCGCCTCGCTGCCGGCACCGTGCTCTGCGCGAGAAGTAGACGACTGCTCGCCTCCGGCAAGAATGAAAGCGCGACAAGGTACTGAAGTGGAGGAAGAAAGAAGGCGCCGAGCACCGGGCTCGTGTGCGAAGCGTACAAGCGGAGAAGGGAGAGTGGCTCCCCCTCGCTTGTTTGCGGGTTCACTTTAGCGGTCGGAAACGGAAAGTTCAACTTGCAGCTTCTTGTGCTGCTACCTAATTCCTCTTCCAGCCCTCTCTGGAAAGAACTGCGCTTACCTTTAGGCTTCGAGATGCAGAAAACACAGTGGTCGATGCAGAGGAGAAGGGAAGTACAGAGTGCAGCGGGGAGTTGAAAGAGGCTTTACGCGAGGAAAGGCGAAGGTGCAGCCCAGCAGTAAAAGGCTTTTACTTCTGGAGCCTTTTCCTACGGTAGCAGCTGCTGGAAGTCGGCAACGGAGCTGCGAGAGTGAATAATGTGGCGGCACGTCGATCTGAGAATTCGAAAGCTCCCGAGCCGCAGTGTGTTGTGCTCGGTTTCAAGGCTGCCTGGAGAAGGGGTGCTTGAAGAACGCCTTCTTTCTGGGCGCGTCCTTCTGGGTGCGCTCAAGCTGCATGGACTGTGCAACACTGAAGGTGGGTGAAACTGCTTCTGGCCAGCTTGTGTGATGGAGTGCAACGGCCGCGCCTTACTTTCTGAAGCAGCCAGAGCATTCTCAGCCGAATCTGCTCTGTGAACCAGCTTTGGCCTGGACTCCTGAACCTCGGTACACTGAGCACACAAGGCCGGTGCCCAGCTGCTTCGTTCTTCGCCTTCCGGCGTCTGGACAGAACTGAAGGCCAGCGATGGCTTTGAGCTTTGCCGCTCTTCAGCGTGTATACTGCACGCATCCACAGTGGGCTGGGCCCGGATTTGCCTCAGCTCGAGGTGCAATCACACTCTTCCTGTTTCGCAGAGTCCAAAGAGTGCCCGTTCTAACTCCCGCTAAGCGAAAAGTGGCAGGCGAGAAGCGCTTGCTGGATTGGGCTTTCGCTGGCCAAGACTTTCCACACAGCACTCCAACCTGGGCGACGAGGAGGAGAATGGAAGAACATCTTTCCATCCTGGCACGTTCCTCTGTGCGACGCGTCCATCCGCGTCTTTGGTCCTTGCCAGGCTGGAATGTGCGCGGTGCTACTTCGAACTGAGCAGGAACGTGCAGAGAGCACGGCGATCTGACGGTGCTGCGCAGGCTGCAAAGGAAAGAGGGCTACCACTGGAATACAGGTGCAGAGACAAGTTTCCACGCGTCGGGGCTAAAGCTCTGGGTGAGCTTGTTGTCCTGGCACTGCTCTCTGTGCGGGACGTTAGCCGAGAACCTTTCCGTTTACATTCGGACGACAAAAGGCAGGCAGAATGTGCTGCTACAGAGCGCTGGGCAGGGAAACTGCATCGCTCAGGCGTGTTTCGGCAGAAGCAGCGGGCTGGAGCGCCTCGCTGCCGGCACCGTGCTCTGCGCGAGAAGTAGACGACTGCTCGCCTCCGGCAAGAATGAAAGCGCGACAAGGTACTGAAGTGGAGGAAGAAAGAAGGCGCCGAGCACCGGGCTCGTGTGCGAAGCGTACAAGCGGAGAAGGGAGAGTGGCTCCCCCTCGCTTGTTTGCGGGTTCACTTTAGCGGTCGGAAACGGAAAGTTCAACTTGCAGCTTCTTGTGCTGCTACCTAATTCCTCTTCCAGCCCTCTCTGGAAAGAACTGCGCTTACCTTTAGGCTTCGAGATGCAGAAAACACAGTGGTCGATGCAGAGGAGAAGGGAAGTACAGAGTGCAGCGGGGAGTTGAAAGAGGCTTTACGCGAGGAAAGGCGAAGGTGCAGCCCAGCAGTAAAAGGCTTTTACTTCTGGAGCCTTTTCCTACGGTAGCAGCTGCTGGAAGTCGGCAACGGAGCTGCGAGAGTGAATAATGTGGCGGCACGTCGATCTGAGAATTCGAAAGCTCCCGAGCCGCAGTGTGTTGTGCTCGGTTTCAAGGCTGCCTGGAGAAGGGGTGCTTGAAGAACGCCTTCTTTCTGGGCGCGTCCTTCTGGGTGCGCTCAAGCTGCATGGACTGTGCAACACTGAAGGTGGGTGAAACTGCTTCTGGCCAGCTTGTGTGATGGAGTGCAACGGCCGCGCCTTACTTTCTGAAGCAGCCAGAGCATTCTCAGCCGAATCTGCTCTGTGAACCAGCTTTGGCCTGGACTCCTGAACCTCGGTACACTGAGCACACAAGGCCGGTGCCCAGCTGCTTCGTTCTTCGCCTTCCGGCGTCTGGACAGAACTGAAGGCCAGCGATGGCTTTGAGCTTTGCCGCTCTTCAGCGTGTATACTGCACGCATCCACAGTGGGCTGGGCCCGGATTTGCCTCAGCTCGAGGTGCAATCACACTCTTTCTGTTTCGCAGAGTCCAAAGAGTGCCCGTTCTAACTCCCGCTAAGCGAAAAGTGGCAGGCGAGAAGCGCTTGCTGGATTGGGCTTTCGCTGGCCAAGACTTTCCACACAGCACTCCAACCTGGGCGACGAGGAGGAGAATGGAAGAACATCTTTCCATCCTGGCACGTTCCTCTGTGCGACGCGTCCATCCGCGTCTTTGGTCCTTGCCAGGCTGGAATGTGCGCGGTGCTACTTCGAACTGAGCAGGAACGTGCAGAGAGCACGGCGATCTGACGGTGCTGCGCAGGCTGCAAAGGAAAGAGGGCTACCGCTGGAATACAGGTGCAGAGACAAGTTTCCACGCGTCGGGGCTAAAGCTCTGGGTGAGCTTGTTGTCCTGGCACTGCTCTCTGTGCGGGACGTTAGCCGAGAACCTTTCCGTTTACATTCGGACGACAAAAGGCAGGCAGAATGTGCTGCTACAGAGCGCTGGGCAGGGAAACTGCATCGCTCAGGCGTGTTTCGGCAGAAGCAGCGGGCTGGAGCGCCTCGCTGCCGGCACCGTGCTCTGCGCGAGAAGTAGACGACTGCTCGCCTCCGGCAAGAATGAAAGCGCGACAAGGTACTGAAGTGGAGGAAGAAAGAAGGCGCCGAGCACCGGGCTCGTGTGCGAAGCGTACAAGCGGAGAAGGGAGAGTGGCTCCCCCTCGCTTGTTTGCGGGTTCACTTTAGCGGTCGGAAACGGAAAGTTCAACTTGCAGCTTCTTGTGCTGCTACCTAATTCCTCTTCCAGCCCTCTCTGGAAAGAACTGCGCTTACCTTTAGGCTTCGAGATGCAGAAAACACAGTGGTCGATGCAGAGGAGAAGGGAAGTACAGAGTGCAGCGGGGAGTTGAAAGAGGCTTTACGCGAGGAAAGGCGAAGGTGCAGCCCAGCAGTAAAAGGCTTTTACTTCTGGAGCCTTTTCCTACGGTAGCAGCTGCTGGAAGTCGGCAACGGAGCTGCGAGAGTGAATAATGTGGCGGCACGTCGATCTGAGAATTCGAAAGCTCCCGAGCCGCAGTGTGTTGTGCTCGGTTTCAAGGCTGCCTGGAGAAGGGGTGCTTGAAGAACGCCTTCTTTCTGGGCGCGTCCTTCTGGGTGCGCTCAAGCTGCATGGACTGTGCAACACTGAAGGTGGGTGAAACTGCTTCTGGCCAGCTTGTGTGATGGAGTGCAACGGCCGCGCCTTACTTTCTGAAGCAGCCAGAGCATTCTCAGCCGAATCTGCTCTGTGAACCAGCTTTGGCCTGGACTCCTGAACCTCGGTACACTGAGCACACAAGGCCGGTGCCCAGCTGCTTCGTTCTTCGCCTTCCGGCGTCTGGACAGAACTGAAGGCCAGCGATGGCTTTGAGCTTTGCCGCTCTTCAGCGTGTATACTGCACGCATCCACAGTGGGCTGGGCCCGGATTTGCCTCAGCTCGAGGTGCAATCACACTCTTTCTGTTTCGCAGAGTCCAAAGAGTGCCCGTTCTAACTCCCGCTAAGCGAAAAGTGGCAGGCGAGAAGCGCTTGCTGGATTGGGCTTTCGCTGGCCAAGACTTTCCACACAGCACTCCAACCTGGGCGACGAGGAGGAGAATGGAAGAACATCTTTCCATCCTGGCACGTTCCTCTGTGCGACGCGTCCATCCGCGTCTTTGGTCCTTGCCAGGCTGGAATGTGCGCGGTGCTACTTCGAACTGAGCAGGAACGTGCAGAGAGCACGGCGATCTGACGGTGCTGCGCAGGCTGCAAAGGAAAGAGGGCTACCGCTGGAATACAGGTGCAGAGACAAGTTTCCACGCGTCGGGGCTAAAGCTCTGGGTGAGCTTGTTGTCCTGGCACTGCTCTCTGTGCGGGACGTTAGCCGAGAACCTTTCCGTTTACATTCGGACGACAAAAGGCAGGCAGAATGTGCTGCTACAGAGCGCTGGGCAGGGAAACTGCATCGCTCAGGCGTGTTTCGGCAGAAGCAGCGGGCTGGAGCGCCTCGCTGCCGGCACCGTGCTCTGCGCGAGAAGTAGACGACTGCTCGCCTCCGGCAAGAATGAAAGCGCGACAAGGTACTGAAGTGGAGGAAGAAAGAAGGCGCCGAGCACCGGGCTCGTGTGCGAAGCGTACAAGCGGAGAAGGGAGAGTGGCTCCCCCTCGCTTGTTTGCGGGTTCACTTTAGCGGTCGGAAACGGAAAGTTCAACTTGCAGCTTCTTGTGCTGCTACCTAATTCCTCTTCCAGCCCTCTCTGGAAAGAACTGCGCTTACCTTTAGGCTTCGAGATGCAGAAAACACAGTGGTCGATGCAGAGGAGAAGGGAAGTACAGAGTGCAGCGGGGAGTTGAAAGAGGCTTTACGCGAGGAAAGGCGAAGGTGCAGCCCAGCAGTAAAAGGCTTTTACTTCTGGAGCCTTTTCCTACGGTAGCAGCTGCTGGAAGTCGGCAACGGAGCTGCGAGAGTGAATAATGTGGCGGCACGTCGATCTGAGAATTCGAAAGCTCCCGAGCCGCAGTGTGTTGTGCTCGGTTTCAAGGCTGCCTGGAGAAGGGGTGCTTGAAGAACGCCTTCTTTCTGGGCGCGTCCTTCTGGGTGCGCTCAAGCTGCATGGACTGTGCAACACTGAAGGTGGGTGAAACTGCTTCTGGCCAGCTTGTGTGATGGAGTGCAACGGCCGCGCCTTACTTTCTGAAGCAGCCAGAGCATTCTCAGCCGAATCTGCTCTGTGAACCAGCTTTGGCCTGGACTCCTGAACCTCGGTACACTGAGCACACAAGGCCGGTGCCCAGCTGCTTCGTTCTTCGCCTTCCGGCGTCTGGACAGAACTGAAGGCCAGCGATGGCTTTGAGCTTTGCCGCTCTTCAGCGTGTATACTGCACGCATCCACAGTGGGCTGGGCCCGGATTTGCCTCAGCTCGAGGTGCAATCACACTCTTTCTGTTTCGCAGAGTCCAAAGAGTGCCCGTTCTAACTCCCGCTAAGCGAAAAGTGGCAGGCGAGAAGCGCTTGCTGGATTGGGCTTTCGCTGGCCAAGACTTTCCACACAGCACTCCAACCTGGGCGACGAGGAGGAGAATGGAAGAACATCTTTCCATCCTGGCACGTTCCTCTGTGCGACGCGTCCATCCGCGTCTTTGGTCCTTGCCAGGCTGGAATGTGCGCGGTGCTACTTCGAACTGAGCAGGAACGTGCAGAGAGCACGGCGATCTGACGGTGCTGCGCAGGCTGCAAAGGAAAGAGGGCTACCGCTGGAATACAGGTGCAGAGACAAGTTTCCACGCGTCGGGGCTAAAGCTCTGGGTGAGCTTGTTGTCCTGGCACTGCTCTCTGTGCGGGACGTTAGCCGAGAACCTTTCCGTTTACATTCGGACGACAAAAGGCAGGCAGAATGTGCTGCTACAGAGCGCTGGGCAGGGAAACTGCATCGCTCAGGCGTGTTTCGGCAGAAGCAGCGGGCTGGAGCGCCTCGCTGCCGGCACCGTGCTCTGCGCGAGAAGTAGACGACTGCTCGCCTCCGGCAAGAATGAAAGCGCGACAAGGTACTGAAGTGGAGGAAGAAAGAAGGCGCCGAGCACCGGGCTCGTGTGCGAAGCGTACAAGCGGAGAAGGGAGAGTGGCTCCCCCTCGCTTGTTTGCGGGTTCACTTTAGCGGTCGGAAACGGAAAGTTCAACTTGCAGCTTCTTGTGCTGCTACCTAATTCCTCTTCCAGCCCTCTCTGGAAAGAACTGCGCTTACCTTTAGGCTTCGAGATGCAGAAAACACAGTGGTCGATGCAGAGGAGAAGGGAAGTACAGAGTGCAGCGGGGAGTTGAAAGAGGCTTTACGCGAGGAAAGGCGAAGGTGCAGCCCAGCAGTCAAAGGCTTTTACTTCTGGAGCCTTTTCCTACGGTAGCAGCTGCTGGAAGTCGGCAACGGAGCTGCGAGAGTGAATAATGTGGCGGCACGTCGATCTGAGAATTCGAAAGCTCCCGAGCCGCAGTGTGTTGTGCTCGGTTTCAAGGCTGCCTGGAGAAGGGGTGCTTGAAGAACGCCTTCTTTCTGGGCGCGTCCTTCTGGGTGCGCTCAAGCTGCATGGACTGTGCAACACTGAAGGTGGGTGAAACTGCTTCTGGCCAGCTTGTGTGATGGAGTGCAACGGCCGCGCCTTACTTTCTGAAGCAGCCAGAGCATTCTCAGCCGAATCTGCTCTGTGAACCAGCTTTGGCCTGGACTCCTGAACCTCGGTACACTGAGCACACAAGGCCGGTGCCCAGCTGCTTCGTTCTTCGCCTTCCGGCGTCTGGACAGAACTGAAGGCCAGCGATGGCTTTGAGCTTTGCCGCTCTTCAGCGTGTATACTGCACGCATCCACAGTGGGCTGGGCCCGGATTTGCCTCAGCTCGAGGTGCAATCACACTCTTTCTGTTTCGCAGAGTCCAAAGAGTGCCCGTTCTAACTCCCGCTAAGCGAAAAGTGGCAGGCGAGAAGCGCTTGCTGGATTGGGCTTTCGCTGGCCAAGACTTTCCACACAGCACTCCAACCTGGGCGACGAGGAGGAGAATGGAAGAACATCTTTCCATCCTGGCACGTTCCTCTGTGCGACGCGTCCATCCGCGTCTTTGGTCCTTGCCAGGCTGGAATGTGCGCGGTGCTACTTCGAACTGAGCAGGAACGTGCAGAGAGCACGGCGATCTGACGGTGCTGCGCAGGCTGCAAAGGAAAGAGGGCTACCGCTGGAATACAGGTGCAGAGACAAGTTTCCACGCGTCGGGGCTAAAGCTCTGGGTGAGCTTGTTGTCCTGGCACTGCTCTCTGTGCGGGACGTTAGCCGAGAACCTTTCCGTTTACATTCGGACGACAAAAGGCAGGCAGAATGTGCTGCTACAGAGCGCTGGGCAGGGAAACTGCATCGCTCAGGCGTGTTTCGGCAGAAGCAGCGGGCTGGAGCGCCTCGCTGCCGGCACCGTGCTCTGCGCGAGAAGTAGACGACTGCTCGCCTCCGGCAAGAATGAAAGCGCGACAAGGTACTGAAGTGGAGGAAGAAAGAAGGCGCCGAGCACCGGGCTCGTGTGCGAAGCGTACAAGCGGAGAAGGGAGAGTGGCTCCCCCTCGCTTGTTTGCGGGTTCACTTTAGCGGTCGGAAACGGAAAGTTCAACTTGCAGCTTCTTGTGCTGCTACCTAATTCCTCTTCCAGCCCTCTCTGGAAAGAACTGCGCTTACCTTTAGGCTTCGAGATGCAGAAAACACAGTGGTCGATGCAGAGGAGAAGGGAAGTACAGAGTGCAGCGGGGAGTTGAAAGAGGCTTTACGCGAGGAAAGGCGAAGGTGCAGCCCAGCAGTAAAAGGCTTTTACTTCTGGAGCCTTTTCCTACGGTAGCAGCTGCTGGAAGTCGGCAACGGAGCTGCGAGAGTGAATAATGTGGCGGCACGTCGATCTGAGAATTCGAAAGCTCCCGAGCCGCAGTGTGTTGTGCTCGGTTTCAAGGCTGCCTGGAGAAGGGGTGCTTGAAGAACGCCTTCTTTCTGGGCGCGTCCTTCTGGGTGCGCTCAAGCTGCATGGACTGTGCAACACTGAAGGTGGGTGAAACTGCTTCTGGCCAGCTTGTGTGATGGAGTGCAACGGCCGCGCCTTACTTTCTGAAGCAGCCAGAGCATTCTCAGCCGAATCTGCTCTGTGAACCAGCTTTGGCCTGGACTCCTGAACCTCGGTACACTGAGCACACAAGGCCGGTGCCCAGCTGCTTCGTTCTTCGCCTTCCGGCGTCTGGACAGAACTGAAGGCCAGCGATGGCTTTGAGCTTTGCCGCTCTTCAGCGTGTATACTGCACGCATCCACAGTGGGCTGGGCCCGGATTTGCCTCAGCTCGAGGTGCAATCACACTCTTTCTGTTTCGCAGAGTCCAAAGAGTGCCCGTTCTAACTCCCGCTAAGCGAAAAGTGGCAGGCGAGAAGCGCTTGCTGGATTGGGCTTTCGCTGGCCAAGACTTTCCACACAGCACTCCAACCTGGGCGACGAGGAGGAGAATGGAAGAACATCTTTCCATCCTGGCACGTTCCTCTGTGCGACGCGTCCATCCGCGTCTTTGGTCCTTGCCAGGCTGGAATGTGCGCGGTGCTACTTCGAACTGAGCAGGAACGTGCAGAGAGCACGGCGATCTGACGGTGCTGCGCAGGCTGCAAAGGAAAGAGGGCTACCGCTGGAATACAGGTGCAGAGACAAGTTTCCACGCGTCGGGGCTAAAGCTCTGGGTGAGCTTGTTGTCCTGGCACTGCTCTCTGTGCGGGACGTTAGCCGAGAACCTTTCCGTTTACATTCGGACGACAAAAGGCAGGCAGAATGTGCTGCTACAGAGCGCTGGGCAGGGAAACTGCATCGCTCAGGCGTGTTTCGGCAGAAGCAGCGGGCTGGAGCGCCTCGCTGCCGGCACCGTGCTCTGCGCGAGAAGTAGACGACTGCTCGCCTCCGGCAAGAATGAAAGCGCGACAAGGTACTGAAGTGGAGGAAGAAAGAAGGCGCCGAGCACCGGGCTCGTGTGCGAAGCGTACAAGCGGAGAAGGGAGAGTGGCTCCCCCTCGCTTGTTTGCGGGTTCACTTTAGCGGTCGGAAACGGAAAGTTCAACTTGCAGCTTCTTGTGCTGCTACCTAATTCCTCTTCCAGCCCTCTCTGGAAAGAACTGCGCTTACCTTTAGGCTTCGAGATGCAGAAAACACAGTGGTCGATGCAGAGGAGAAGGGAAGTACAGAGTGCAGCGGGGAGTTGAAAGAGGCTTTACGCGAGGAAAGGCGAAGGTGCAGCCCAGCAGTAAAAGGCTTTTACTTCTGGAGCCTTTTCCTACGGTAGCAGCTGCTGGAAGTCGGCAACGGAGCTGCGAGAGTGAATAATGTGGCGGCACGTCGATCTGAGAATTCGAAAGCTCCCGAGCCGCAGTGTGTTGTGCTCGGTTTCAAGGCTGCCTGGAGAAGGGGTGCTTGAAGAACGCCTTCTTTCTGGGCGCGTCCTTCTGGGTGCGCTCAAGCTGCATGGACTGTGCAACACTGAAGGTGGGTGAAACTGCTTCTGGCCAGCTTGTGTGATGGAGTGCAACGGCCGCGCCTTACTTTCTGAAGCAGCCAGAGCATTCTCAGCCGAATCTGCTCTGTGAACCAGCTTTGGCCTGGACTCCTGAACCTCGGTACACTGAGCACACAAGGCCGGTGCCCAGCTGCTTCGTTCTTCGCCTTCCGGCGTCTGGACAGAACTGAAGGCCAGCGATGGCTTTGAGCTTTGCCGCTCTTCAGCGTGTATACTGCACGCATCCACAGTGGGCTGGGCCCGGATTTGCCTCAGCTCGAGGTGCAATCACACTCTTTCTGTTTCGCAGAGTCCAAAGAGTGCCCGTTCTAACTCCCGCTAAGCGAAAAGTGGCAGGCGAGAAGCGCTTGCTGGATTGGGCTTTCGCTGGCCAAGACTTTCCACACAGCACTCCAACCTGGGCGACGAGGAGGAGAATGGAAGAACATCTTTCCATCCTGGCACGTTCCTCTGTGCGACGCGTCCATCCGCGTCTTTGGTCCTTGCCAGGCTGGAATGTGCGCGGTGCTACTTCGAACTGAGCAGGAACGTGCAGAGAGCACGGCGATCTGACGGTGCTGCGCAGGCTGCAAAGGAAAGAGGGCTACCGCTGGAATACAGGTGCAGAGACAAGTTTCCACGCGTCGGGGCTAAAGCTCTGGGTGAGCTTGTTGTCCTGGCACTGCTCTCTGTGCGGGACGTTAGCCGAGAACCTTTCCGTTTACATTCGGACGACAAAAGGCAGGCAGAATGTGCTGCTACAGAGCGCTGGGCAGGGAAACTGCATCGCTCAGGCGTGTTTCGGCAGAAGCAGCGGGCTGGAGCGCCTCGCTGCCGGCACCGTGCTCTGCGCGAGAAGTAGACGACTGCTCGCCTCCGGCAAGAATGAAAGCGCGACAAGGTACTGAAGTGGAGGAAGAAAGAAGGCGCCGAGCACCGGGCTCGTGTGCGAAGCGTACAAGCGGAGAAGGGAGAGTGGCTCCCCCTCGCTTGTTTGCGGGTTCACTTTAGCGGTCGGAAACGGAAAGTTCAACTTGCAGCTTCTTGTGCTGCTACCTAATTCCTCTTCCAGCCCTCTCTGGAAAGAACTGCGCTTACCTTTAGGCTTCGAGATGCAGAAAACACAGTGGTCGATGCAGAGGAGAAGGGAAGTACAGAGTGCAGCGGGGAGTTGAAAGAGGCTTTACGCGAGGAAAGGCGAAGGTGCAGCCCAGCAGTAAAAGGCTTTTACTTCTGGAGCCTTTTCCTACGGTAGCAGCTGCTGGAAGTCGGCAACGGAGCTGCGAGAGTGAATAATGTGGCGGCACGTCGATCTGAGAATTCGGAAGCTCCCGAGCCGCAGTGTGTTGTGCTCGGTTTCAAGGCTGCCTGGAGAAGGGGTGCTTGAAGAACGCCTTCTTTCTGGGCGCGTCCTTCTGGGTGCGCTCAAGCTGCATGGACTGTGCAACACTGAAGGTGGGTGAAACTGCTTCTGGCCAGCTTGTGTGATGGAGTGCAACGGCCGCGCCTTACTTTCTGAAGCAGCCAGAGCATTCTCAGCCGAATCTGCTCTGTGAACCAGCTTTGGCCTGGACTCCTGAACCTCGGTACACTGAGCACACAAGGCCGGTGCCCAGCTGCTTCGTTCTTCGCCTTCCGGCGTCTGGACAGAACTGAAGGCCAGCGATGGCTTTGAGCTTTGCCGCTCTTCAGCGTGTATACTGCACGCATCCACAGTGGGCTGGGCCCGGATTTGCCTCAGCTCGAGGTGCAATCACACTCTTTCTGTTTCGCAGAGTCCAAAGAGTGCCCGTTCTAACTCCCGCTAAGCGAAAAGTGGCAGGCGAGAAGCGCTTGCTGGATTGGGCTTTCGCTGGCCAAGACTTTCCACACAGCACTCCAACCTGGGCGACGAGGAGGAGAATGGAAGAACATCTTTCCATCCTGGCACGTTCCTCTGTGCGACGCGTCCATCCGCGTCTTTGGTCCTTGCCAGGCTGGAATGTGCGCGGTGCTACTTCGAACTGAGCAGGAACGTGCAGAGAGCACGGCGATCTGACGGTGCTGCGCAGGCTGCAAAGGAAAGAGGGCTACCGCTGGAATACAGGTGCAGAGACAAGTTTCCACGCGTCGGGGCTAAAGCTCTGGGTGAGCTTGTTGTCCTGGCACTGCTCTCTGTGCGGGACGTTAGCCGAGAACCTTTCCGTTTACATTCGGACGACAAAAGGCAGGCAGAATGTGCTGCTACAGAGCGCTGGGCAGGGAAACTGCATCGCTCAGGCGTGTTTCGGCAGAAGCAGCGGGCTGGAGCGCCTCGCTGCCGGCACCGTGCTCTGCGCGAGAAGTAGACGACTGCTCGCCTCCGGCAAGAATGAAAGCGCGACAAGGTACTGAAGTGGAGGAAGAAAGAAGGCGCCGAGCACCGGGCTCGTGTGCGAAGCGTACAAGCGGAGAAGGGAGAGTGGCTCCCCCTCGCTTGTTTGCGGGTTCACTTTAGCGGTCGGAAACGGAAAGTTCAACTTGCAGCTTCTTGTGCTGCTACCTAATTCCTCTTCCAGCCCTCTCTGGAAAGAACTGCGCTTACCTTTAGGCTTCGAGATGCAGAAAACACAGTGGTCGATGCAGAGGAGAAGGGAAGTACAGAGTGCAGCGGGGAGTTGAAAGAGGCTTTACGCGAGGAAAGGCGAAGGTGCAGCCCAGCAGTAAAAGGCTTTTACTTCTGGAGCCTTTTCCTACGGTAGCAGCTGCTGGAAGTCGGCAACGGAGCTGCGAGAGTGAATAATGTGGCGGCACGTCGATCTGAGAATTCGAAAGCTCCCGAGCCGCAGTGTGTTGTGCTCGGTTTCAAGGCTGCCTGGAGAAGGGGTGCTTGAAGAACGCCTTCTTTCTGGGCGCGTCCTTCTGGGTGCGCTCAAGCTGCATGGACTGTGCAACACTGAAGGTGGGTGAAACTGCTTCTGGCCAGCTTGTGTGATGGAGTGCAACGGCCGCGCCTTACTTTCTGAAGCAGCCAGAGCATTCTCAGCCGAATCTGCTCTGTGAACCAGCTTTGGCCTGGACTCCTGAACCTCGGTACACTGAGCACACAAGGCCGGTGCCCAGCTGCTTCGTTCTTCGCCTTCCGGCGTCTGGACAGAACTGAAGGCCAGCGATGGCTTTGAGCTTTGCCGCTCTTCAGCGTGTATACTGCACGCATCCACAGTGGGCTGGGCCCGGATTTGCCTCAGCTCGAGGTGCAATCACACTCTTTCTGTTTCGCAGAGTCCAAAGAGTGCCCGTTCTAACTCCCGCTAAGCGAAAAGTGGCAGGCGAGAAGCGCTTGCTGGATTGGGCTTTCGCTGGCCAAGACTTTCCACACAGCACTCCAACCTGGGCGACGAGGAGGAGAATGGAAGAACATCTTTCCATCCTGGCACGTTCCTCTGTGCGACGCGTCCATCCGCGTCTTTGGTCCTTGCCAGGCTGGAATGTGCGCGGTGCTACTTCGAACTGAGCAGGAACGTGCAGAGAGCACGGCGATCTGACGGTGCTGCGCAGGCTGCAAAGGAAAGAGGGCTACCGCTGGAATACAGGTGCAGAGACAAGTTTCCACGCGTCGGGGCTAAAGCTCTGGGTGAGCTTGTTGTCCTGGCACTGCTCTCTGTGCGGGACGTTAGCCGAGAACCTTTCCGTTTACATTCGGACGACAAAAGGCAGGCAGAATGTGCTGCTACAGAGCGCTGGGCAGGGAAACTGCATCGCTCAGGCGTGTTTCGGCAGAAGCAGCGGGCTGGAGCGCCTCGCTGCCGGCACCGTGCTCTGCGCGAGAAGTAGACGACTGCTCGCCTCCGGCAAGAATGAAAGCGCGACAAGGTACTGAAGTGGAGGAAGAAAGAAGGCGCCGAGCACCGGGCTCGTGTGCGAAGCGTACAAGCGGAGAAGGGAGAGTGGCTCCCCCTCGCTTGTTTGCGGGTTCACTTTAGCGGTCGGAAACGGAAAGTTCAACTTGCAGCTTCTTGTGCTGCTACCTAATTCCTCTTCCAGCCCTCTCTGGAAAGAACTGCGCTTACCTTTAGGCTTCGAGATGCAGAAAACACAGTGGTCGATGCAGAGGAGAAGGGAAGTACAGAGTGCAGCGGGGAGTTGAAAGAGGCTTTACGCGAGGAAAGGCGAAGGTGCAGCCCAGCAGTAAAAGGCTTTTACTTCTGGAGCCTTTTCCTACGGTAGCAGCTGCTGGAAGTCGGCAACGGAGCTGCGAGAGTGAATAATGTGGCGGCACGTCGATCTGAGAATTCGAAAGCTCCCGAGCCGCAGTGTGTTGTGCTCGGTTTCAAGGCTGCCTGGAGAAGGGGTGCTTGAAGAACGCCTTCTTTCTGGGCGCGTCCTTCTGGGTGCGCTCAAGCTGCATGGACTGTGCAACACTGAAGGTGGGTGAAACTGCTTCTGGCCAGCTTGTGTGATGGAGTGCAACGGCCGCGCCTTACTTTCTGAAGCAGCCAGAGCATTCTCAGCCGAATCTGCTCTGTGAACCAGCTTTGGCCTGGACTCCTGAACCTCGGTACACTGAGCACACAAGGCCGGTGCCCAGCTGCTTCGTTCTTCGCCTTCCGGCGTCTGGACAGAACTGAAGGCCAGCGATGGCTTTGAGCTTTGCCGCTCTTCAGCGTGTATACTGCACGCATCCACAGTGGGCTGGGCCCGGATTTGCCTCAGCTCGAGGTGCAATCACACTCTTTCTGTTTCGCAGAGTCCAAAGAGTGCCCGTTCTAACTCCCGCTAAGCGAAAAGTGGCAGGCGAGAAGCGCTTGCTGGATTGGGCTTTCGCTGGCCAAGACTTTCCACACAGCACTCCAACCTGGGCGACGAGGAGGAGAATGGAAGAACATCTTTCCATCCTGGCACGTTCCTCTGTGCGACGCGTCCATCCGCGTCTTTGGTCCTTGCCAGGCTGGAATGTGCGCGGTGCTACTTCGAACTGAGCAGGAACGTGCAGAGAGCACGGCGATCTGACGGTGCTGCGCAGGCTGCAAAGGAAAGAGGGCTACCGCTGGAATACAGGTGCAGAGACAAGTTTCCACGCGTCGGGGCTAAAGCTCTGGGTGAGCTTGTTGTCCTGGCACTGCTCTCTGTGCGGGACGTTAGCCGAGAACCTTTCCGTTTACATTCGGACGACAAAAGGCAGGCAGAATGTGCTGCTACAGAGCGCTGGGCAGGGAAACTGCATCGCTCAGGCGTGTTTCGGCAGAAGCAGCGGGCTGGAGCGCCTCGCTGCCGGCACCGTGCTCTGCGCGAGAAGTAGACGACTGCTCGCCTCCGGCAAGAATGAAAGCGCGACAAGGTACTGAAGTGGAGGAAGAAAGAAGGCGCCGAGCACCGGGCTCGTGTGCGAAGCGTACAAGCGGAGAAGGGAGAGTGGCTCCCCCTCGCTTGTTTGCGGGTTCACTTTAGCGGTCGGAAACGGAAAGTTCAACTTGCAGCTTCTTGTGCTGCTACCTAATTCCTCTTCCAGCCCTCTCTGGAAAGAACTGCGCTTACCTTTAGGCTTCGAGATGCAGAAAACACAGTGGTCGATGCAGAGGAGAAGGGAAGTACAGAGTGCAGCGGGGAGTTGAAAGAGGCTTTACGCGAGGAAAGGCGAAGGTGCAGCCCAGCAGTAAAAGGCTTTTACTTCTGGAGCCTTTTCCTACGGTAGCAGCTGCTGGAAGTCGGCAACGGAGCTGCGAGAGTGAATAATGTGGCGGCACGTCGATCTGAGAATTCGAAAGCTCCCGAGCCGCAGTGTGTTGTGCTCGGTTTCAAGGCTGCCTGGAGAAGGGGTGCTTGAAGAACGCCTTCTTTCTGGGCGCGTCCTTCTGGGTGCGCTCAAGCTGCATGGACTGTGCAACACTGAAGGTGGGTGAAACTGCTTCTGGCCAGCTTGTGTGATGGAGTGCAACGGCCGCGCCTTACTTTCTGAAGCAGCCAGAGCATTCTCAGCCGAATCTGCTCTGTGAACCAGCTTTGGCCTGGACTCCTGAACCTCGGTACACTGAGCACACAAGGCCGGTGCCCAGCTGCTTCGTTCTTCGCCTTCCGGCGTCTGGACAGAACTGAAGGCCAGCGATGGCTTTGAGCTTTGCCGCTCTTCAGCGTGTATACTGCACGCATCCACAGTGGGCTGGGCCCGGATTTGCCTCAGCTCGAGGTGCAATCACACTCTTTCTGTTTCGCAGAGTCCAAAGAGTGCCCGTTCTAACTCCCGCTAAGCGAAAAGTGGCAGGCGAGAAGCGCTTGCTGGATTGGGCTTTCGCTGGCCAAGACTTTCCACACAGCACTCCAACCTGGGCGACGAGGAGGAGAATGGAAGAACATCTTTCCATCCTGGCACGTTCCTCTGTGCGACGCGTCCATCCGCGTCTTTGGTCCTTGCCAGGCTGGAATGTGCGCGGTGCTACTTCGAACTGAGCAGGAACGTGCAGAGAGCACGGCGATCTGACGGTGCTGCGCAGGCTGCAAAGGAAAGAGGGCTACCGCTGGAATACAGGTGCAGAGACAAGTTTCCACGCGTCGGGGCTAAAGCTCTGGGTGAGCTTGTTGTCCTGGCACTGCTCTCTGTGCGGGACGTTAGCCGAGAACCTTTCCGTTTACATTCGGACGACAAAAGGCAGGCAGAATGTGCTGCTACAGAGCGCTGGGCAGGGAAACTGCATCGCTCAGGCGTGTTTCGGCAGAAGCAGCGGGCTGGAGCGCCTCGCTGCCGGCACCGTGCTCTGCGCGAGAAGTAGACGACTGCTCGCCTCCGGCAAGAATGAAAGCGCGACAAGGTACTGAAGTGGAGGAAGAAAGAAGGCGCCGAGCACCGGGCTCGTGTGCGAAGCGTACAAGCGGAGAAGGGAGAGTGGCTCCCCCTCGCTTGTTTGCGGGTTCACTTTAGCGGTCGGAAACGGAAAGTTCAACTTGCAGCTTCTTGTGCTGCTACCTAATTCCTCTTCCAGCCCTCTCTGGAAAGAACTGCGCTTACCTTTAGGCTTCGAGATGCAGAAAACACAGTGGTCGATGCAGAGGAGAAGGGAAGTACAGAGTGCAGCGGGGAGTTGAAAGAGGCTTTACGCGAGGAAAGGCGAAGGTGCAGCCCAGCAGTAAAAGGCTTTTACTTCTGGAGCCTTTTCCTACGGTAGCAGCTGCTGGAAGTCGGCAACGGAGCTGCGAGAGTGAATAATGTGGCGGCACGTCGATCTGAGAATTCGAAAGCTCCCGAGCCGCAGTGTGTTGTGCTCGGTTTCAAGGCTGCCTGGAGAAGGGGTGCTTGAAGAACGCCTTCTTTCTGGGCGCGTCCTTCTGGGTGCGCTCAAGCTGCATGGACTGTGCAACACTGAAGGTGGGTGAAACTGCTTCTGGCCAGCTTGTGTGATGGAGTGCAACGGCCGCGCCTTACTTTCTGAAGCAGCCAGAGCATTCTCAGCCGAATCTGCTCTGTGAACCAGCTTTGGCCTGGACTCCTGAACCTCGGTACACTGAGCACACAAGGCCGGTGCCCAGCTGCTTCGTTCTTCGCCTTCCGGCGTCTGGACAGAACTGAAGGCCAGCGATGGCTTTGAGCTTTGCCGCTCTTCAGCGTGTATACTGCACGCATCCACAGTGGGCTGGGCCCGGATTTGCCTCAGCTCGAGGTGCAATCACACTCTTTCTGTTTCGCAGAGTCCAAAGAGTGCCCGTTCTAACTCCCGCTAAGCGAAAAGTGGCAGGCGAGAAGCGCTTGCTGGATTGGGCTTTCGCTGGCCAAGACTTTCCACACAGCACTCCAACCTGGGCGACGAGGAGGAGAATGGAAGAACATCTTTCCATCCTGGCACGTTCCTCTGTGCGACGCGTCCATCCGCGTCTTTGGTCCTTGCCAGGCTGGAATGTGCGCGGTGCTACTTCGAACTGAGCAGGAACGTGCAGAGAGCACGGCGATCTGACGGTGCTGCGCAGGCTGCAAAGGAAAGAGGGCTACCGCTGGAATACAGGTGCAGAGACAAGTTTCCACGCGTCGGGGCTAAAGCTCTGGGTGAGCTTGTTGTCCTGGCACTGCTCTCTGTGCGGGACGTTAGCCGAGAACCTTTCCGTTTACATTCGGACGACAAAAGGCAGGCAGAATGTGCTGCTACAGAGCGCTGGGCAGGGAAACTGCATCGCTCAGGCGTGTTTCGGCAGAAGCAGCGGGCTGGAGCGCCTCGCTGCCGGCACCGTGCTCTGCGCGAGAAGTAGACGACTGCTCGCCTCCGGCAAGAATGAAAGCGCGACAAGGTACTGAAGTGGAGGAAGAAAGAAGGCGCCGAGCACCGGGCTCGTGTGCGAAGCGTACAAGCGGAGAAGGGAGAGTGGCTCCCCCTCGCTTGTTTGCGGGTTCACTTTAGCGGTCGGAAACGGAAAGTTCAACTTGCAGCTTCTTGTGCTGCTACCTAATTCCTCTTCCAGCCCTCTCTGGAAAGAACTGCGCTTACCTTTAGGCTTCGAGATGCAGAAAACACAGTGGTCGATGCAGAGGAGAAGGGAAGTACAGAGTGCAGCGGGGAGTTGAAAGAGGCTTTACGCGAGGAAAGGCGAAGGTGCAGCCCAGCAGTAAAAGGCTTTTACTTCTGGAGCCTTTTCCTACGGTAGCAGCTGCTGGAAGTCGGCAACGGAGCTGCGAGAGTGAATAATGTGGCGGCACGTCGATCTGAGAATTCGAAAGCTCCCGAGCCGCAGTGTGTTGTGCTCGGTTTCAAGGCTGCCTGGAGAAGGGGTGCTTGAAGAACGCCTTCTTTCTGGGCGCGTCCTTCTGGGTGCGCTCAAGCTGCATGGACTGTGCAACACTGAAGGTGGGTGAAACTGCTTCTGGCCAGCTTGTGTGATGGAGTGCAACGGCCGCGCCTTACTTTCTGAAGCAGCCAGAGCATTCTCAGCCGAATCTGCTCTGTGAACCAGCTTTGGCCTGGACTCCTGAACCTCGGTACACTGAGCACACAAGGCCGGTGCCCAGCTGCTTCGTTCTTCGCCTTCCGGCGTCTGGACAGAACTGAAGGCCAGCGATGGCTTTGAGCTTTGCCGCTCTTCAGCGTGTATACTGCACGCATCCACAGTGGGCTGGGCCCGGATTTGCCTCAGCTCGAGGTGCAATCACACTCTTTCTGTTTCGCAGAGTCCAAAGAGTGCCCGTTCTAACTCCCGCTAAGCGAAAAGTGGCAGGCGAGAAGCGCTTGCTGGATTGGGCTTTCGCTGGCCAAGACTTTCCACACAGCACTCCAACCTGGGCGACGAGGAGGAGAATGGAAGAACATCTTTCCATCCTGGCACGTTCCTCTGTGCGACGCGTCCATCCGCGTCTTTGGTCCTTGCCAGGCTGGAATGTGCGCGGTGCTACTTCGAACTGAGCAGGAACGTGCAGAGAGCACGGCGATCTGACGGTGCTGCGCAGGCTGCAAAGGAAAGAGGGCTACCGCTGGAATACAGGTGCAGAGACAAGTTTCCACGCGTCGGGGCTAAAGCTCTGGGTGAGCTTGTTGTCCTGGCACTGCTCTCTGTGCGGGACGTTAGCCGAGAACCTTTCCGTTTACATTCGGACGACAAAAGGCAGGCAGAATGTGCTGCTACAGAGCGCTGGGCAGGGAAACTGCATCGCTCAGGCGTGTTTCGGCAGAAGCAGCGGGCTGGAGCGCCTCGCTGCCGGCACCGTGCTCTGCGCGAGAAGTAGACGACTGCTCGCCTCCGGCAAGAATGAAAGCGCGACAAGGTACTGAAGTGGAGGAAGAAAGAAGGCGCCGAGCACCGGGCTCGTGTGCGAAGCGTACAAGCGGAGAAGGGAGAGTGGCTCCCCCTCGCTTGTTTGCGGGTTCACTTTAGCGGTCGGAAACGGAAAGTTCAACTTGCAGCTTCTTGTGCTGCTACCTAATTCCTCTTCCAGCCCTCTCTGGAAAGAACTGCGCTTACCTTTAGGCTTCGAGATGCAGAAAACACAGTGGTCGATGCAGAGGAGAAGGGAAGTACAGAGTGCAGCGGGGAGTTGAAAGAGGCTTTACGCGAGGAAAGGCGAAGGTGCAGCCCAGCAGTAAAAGGCTTTTACTTCTGGAGCCTTTTCCTACGGTAGCAGCTGCTGGAAGTCGGCAACGGAGCTGCGAGAGTGAATAATGTGGCGGCACGTCGATCTGAGAATTCGAAAGCTCCCGAGCCGCAGTGTGTTGTGCTCGGTTTCAAGGCTGCCTGGAGAAGGGGTGCTTGAAGAACGCCTTCTTTCTGGGCGCGTCCTTCTGGGTGCGCTCAAGCTGCATGGACTGTGCAACACTGAAGGTGGGTGAAACTGCTTCTGGCCAGCTTGTGTGATGGAGTGCAACGGCCGCGCCTTACTTTCTGAAGCAGCCAGAGCATTCTCAGCCGAATCTGCTCTGTGAACCAGCTTTGGCCTGGACTCCTGAACCTCGGTACACTGAGCACACAAGGCCGGTGCCCAGCTGCTTCGTTCTTCGCCTTCCGGCGTCTGGACAGAACTGAAGGCCAGCGATGGCTTTGAGCTTTGCCGCTCTTCAGCGTGTATACTGCACGCATCCACAGTGGGCTGGGCCCGGATTTGCCTCAGCTCGAGGTGCAATCACACTCTTTCTGTTTCGCAGAGTCCAAAGAGTGCCCGTTCTAACTCCCGCTAAGCGAAAAGTGGCAGGCGAGAAGCGCTTGCTGGATTGGGCTTTCGCTGGCCAAGACTTTCCACACAGCACTCCAACCTGGGCGACGAGGAGGAGAATGGAAGAACATCTTTCCATCCTGGCACGTTCCTCTGTGCGACGCGTCCATCCGCGTCTTTGGTCCTTGCCAGGCTGGAATGTGCGCGGTGCTACTTCGAACTGAGCAGGAACGTGCAGAGAGCACGGCGATCTGACGGTGCTGCGCAGGCTGCAAAGGAAAGAGGGCTACCGCTGGAATACAGGTGCAGAGACAAGTTTCCACGCGTCGGGGCTAAAGCTCTGGGTGAGCTTGTTGTCCTGGCACTGCTCTCTGTGCGGGACGTTAGCCGAGAACCTTTCCGTTTACATTCGGACGACAAAAGGCAGGCAGAATGTGCTGCTACAGAGCGCTGGGCAGGGAAACTGCATCGCTCAGGCGTGTTTCGGCAGAAGCAGCGGGCTGGAGCGCCTCGCTGCCGGCACCGTGCTCTGCGCGAGAAGTAGACGACTGCTCGCCTCCGGCAAGAATGAAAGCGCGACAAGGTACTGAAGTGGAGGAAGAAAGAAGGCGCCGAGCACCGGGCTCGTGTGCGAAGCGTACAAGCGGAGAAGGGAGAGTGGCTCCCCCTCGCTTGTTTGCGGGTTCACTTTAGCGGTCGGAAACGGAAAGTTCAACTTGCAGCTTCTTGTGCTGCTACCTAATTCCTCTTCCAGCCCTCTCTGGAAAGAACTGCGCTTACCTTTAGGCTTCGAGATGCAGAAAACACAGTGGTCGATGCAGAGGAGAAGGGAAGTACAGAGTGCAGCGGGGAGTTGAAAGAGGCTTTACGCGAGGAAAGGCGAAGGTGCAGCCCAGCAGTAAAAGGCTTTTACTTCTGGAGCCTTTTCCTACGGTAGCAGCTGCTGGAAGTCGGCAACGGAGCTGCGAGAGTGAATAATGTGGCGGCACGTCGATCTGAGAATTCGAAAGCTCCCGAGCCGCAGTGTGTTGTGCTCGGTTTCAAGGCTGCCTGGAGAAGGGGTGCTTGAAGAACGCCTTCTTTCTGGGCGCGTCCTTCTGGGTGCGCTCAAGCTGCATGGACTGTGCAACACTGAAGGTGGGTGAAACTGCTTCTGGCCAGCTTGTGTGATGGAGTGCAACGGCCGCGCCTTACTTTCTGAAGCAGCCAGAGCATTCTCAGCCGAATCTGCTCTGTGAACCAGCTTTGGCCTGGACTCCTGAACCTCGGTACACTGAGCACACAAGGCCGGTGCCCAGCTGCTTCGTTCTTCGCCTTCCGGCGTCTGGACAGAACTGAAGGCCAGCGATGGCTTTGAGCTTTGCCGCTCTTCAGCGTGTATACTGCACGCATCCACAGTGGGCTGGGCCCGGATTTGCCTCAGCTCGAGGTGCAATCACACTCTTTCTGTTTCGCAGAGTCCAAAGAGTGCCCGTTCTAACTCCCGCTAAGCGAAAAGTGGCAGGCGAGAAGCGCTTGCTGGATTGGGCTTTCGCTGGCCAAGACTTTCCACACAGCACTCCAACCTGGGCGACGAGGAGGAGAATGGAAGAACATCTTTCCATCCTGGCACGTTCCTCTGTGCGACGCGTCCATCCGCGTCTTTGGTCCTTGCCAGGCTGGAATGTGCGCGGTGCTACTTCGAACTGAGCAGGAACGTGCAGAGAGCACGGCGATCTGACGGTGCTGCGCAGGCTGCAAAGGAAAGAGGGCTACCGCTGGAATACAGGTGCAGAGACAAGTTTCCACGCGTCGGGGCTAAAGCTCTGGGTGAGCTTGTTGTCCTGGCACTGCTCTCTGTGCGGGACGTTAGCCGAGAACCTTTCCGTTTACATTCGGACGACAAAAGGCAGGCAGAATGTGCTGCTACAGAGCGCTGGGCAGGGAAACTGCATCGCTCAGGCGTGTTTCGGCAGAAGCAGCGGGCTGGAGCGCCTCGCTGCCGGCACCGTGCTCTGCGCGAGAAGTAGACGACTGCTCGCCTCCGGCAAGAATGAAAGCGCGACAAGGTACTGAAGTGGAGGAAGAAAGAAGGCGCCGAGCACCGGGCTCGTGTGCGAAGCGTACAAGCGGAGAAGGGAGAGTGGCTCCCCCTCGCTTGTTTGCGGGTTCACTTTAGCGGTCGGAAACGGAAAGTTCAACTTGCAGCTTCTTGTGCTGCTACCTAATTCCTCTTCCAGCCCTCTCTGGAAAGAACTGCGCTTACCTTTAGGCTTCGAGATGCAGAAAACACAGTGGTCGATGCAGAGGAGAAGGGAAGTACAGAGTGCAGCGGGGAGTTGAAAGAGGCTTTACGCGAGGAAAGGCGAAGGTGCAGCCCAGCAGTAAAAGGCTTTTACTTCTGGAGCCTTTTCCTACGGTAGCAGCTGCTGGAAGTCGGCAACGGAGCTGCGAGAGTGAATAATGTGGCGGCACGTCGATCTGAGAATTCGAAAGCTCCCGAGCCGCAGTGTGTTGTGCTCGGTTTCAAGGCTGCCTGGAGAAGGGGTGCTTGAAGAACGCCTTCTTTCTGGGCGCGTCCTTCTGGGTGCGCTCAAGCTGCATGGACTGTGCAACACTGAAGGTGGGTGAAACTGCTTCTGGCCAGCTTGTGTGATGGAGTGCAACGGCCGCGCCTTACTTTCTGAAGCAGCCAGAGCATTCTCAGCCGAATCTGCTCTGTGAACCAGCTTTGGCCTGGACTCCTGAACCTCGGTACACTGAGCACACAAGGCCGGTGCCCAGCTGCTTCGTTCTTCGCCTTCCGGCGTCTGGACAGAACTGAAGGCCAGCGATGGCTTTGAGCTTTGCCGCTCTTCAGCGTGTATACTGCACGCATCCACAGTGGGCTGGGCCCGGATTTGCCTCAGCTCGAGGTGCAATCACACTCTTTCTGTTTCGCAGAGTCCAAAGAGTGCCCGTTCTAACTCCCGCTAAGCGAAAAGTGGCAGGCGAGAAGCGCTTGCTGGATTGGGCTTTCGCTGGCCAAGACTTTCCACACAGCACTCCAACCTGGGCGACGAGGAGGAGAATGGAAGAACATCTTTCCATCCTGGCACGTTCCTCTGTGCGACGCGTCCATCCGCGTCTTTGGTCCTTGCCAGGCTGGAATGTGCGCGGTGCTACTTCGAACTGAGCAGGAACGTGCAGAGAGCACGGCGATCTGACGGTGCTGCGCAGGCTGCAAAGGAAAGAGGGCTACCGCTGGAATACAGGTGCAGAGACAAGTTTCCACGCGTCGGGGCTAAAGCTCTGGGTGAGCTTGTTGTCCTGGCACTGCTCTCTGTGCGGGACGTTAGCCGAGAACCTTTCCGTTTACATTCGGACGACAAAAGGCAGGCAGAATGTGCTGCTACAGAGCGCTGGGCAGGGAAACTGCATCGCTCAGGCGTGTTTCGGCAGAAGCAGCGGGCTGGAGCGCCTCGCTGCCGGCACCGTGCTCTGCGCGAGAAGTAGACGACTGCTCGCCTCCGGCAAGAATGAAAGCGCGACAAGGTACTGAAGTGGAGGAAGAAAGAAGGCGCCGAGCACCGGGCTCGTGTGCGAAGCGTACAAGCGGAGAAGGGAGAGTGGCTCCCCCTCGCTTGTTTGCGGGTTCACTTTAGCGGTCGGAAACGGAAAGTTCAACTTGCAGCTTCTTGTGCTGCTACCTAATTCCTCTTCCAGCCCTCTCTGGAAAGAACTGCGCTTACCTTTAGGCTTCGAGATGCAGAAAACACAGTGGTCGATGCAGAGGAGAAGGGAAGTACAGAGTGCAGCGGGGAGTTGAAAGAGGCTTTACGCGAGGAAAGGCGAAGGTGCAGCCCAGCAGTAAAAGGCTTTTACTTCTGGAGCCTTTTCCTACGGTAGCAGCTGCTGGAAGTCGGCAACGGAGCTGCGAGAGTGAATAATGTGGCGGCACGTCGATCTGAGAATTCGAAAGCTCCCGAGCCGCAGTGTGTTGTGCTCGGTTTCAAGGCTGCCTGGAGAAGGGGTGCTTGAAGAACGCCTTCTTTCTGGGCGCGTCCTTCTGGGTGCGCTCAAGCTGCATGGACTGTGCAACACTGAAGGTGGGTGAAACTGCTTCTGGCCAGCTTGTGTGATGGAGTGCAACGGCCGCGCCTTACTTTCTGAAGCAGCCAGAGCATTCTCAGCCGAATCTGCTCTGTGAACCAGCTTTGGCCTGGACTCCTGAACCTCGGTACACTGAGCACACAAGGCCGGTGCCCAGCTGCTTCGTTCTTCGCCTTCCGGCGTCTGGACAGAACTGAAGGCCAGCGATGGCTTTGAGCTTTGCCGCTCTTCAGCGTGTATACTGCACGCATCCACAGTGGGCTGGGCCCGGATTTGCCTCAGCTCGAGGTGCAATCACACTCTTTCTGTTTCGCAGAGTCCAAAGAGTGCCCGTTCTAACTCCCGCTAAGCGAAAAGTGGCAGGCGAGAAGCGCTTGCTGGATTGGGCTTTCGCTGGCCAAGACTTTCCACACAGCACTCCAACCTGGGCGACGAGGAGGAGAATGGAAGAACATCTTTCCATCCTGGCACGTTCCTCTGTGCGACGCGTCCATCCGCGTCTTTGGTCCTTGCCAGGCTGGAATGTGCGCGGTGCTACTTCGAACTGAGCAGGAACGTGCAGAGAGCACGGCGATCTGACGGTGCTGCGCAGGCTGCAAAGGAAAGAGGGCTACCGCTGGAATACAGGTGCAGAGACAAGTTTCCACGCGTCGGGGCTAAAGCTCTGGGTGAGCTTGTTGTCCTGGCACTGCTCTCTGTGCGGGACGTTAGCCGAGAACCTTTCCGTTTACATTCGGACGACAAAAGGCAGGCAGAATGTGCTGCTACAGAGCGCTGGGCAGGGAAACTGCATCGCTCAGGCGTGTTTCGGCAGAAGCAGCGGGCTGGAGCGCCTCGCTGCCGGCACCGTGCTCTGCGCGAGAAGTAGACGACTGCTCGCCTCCGGCAAGAATGAAAGCGCGACAAGGTACTGAAGTGGAGGAAGAAAGAAGGCGCCGAGCACCGGGCTCGTGTGCGAAGCGTACAAGCGGAGAAGGGAGAGTGGCTCCCCCTCGCTTGTTTGCGGGTTCACTTTAGCGGTCGGAAACGGAAAGTTCAACTTGCAGCTTCTTGTGCTGCTACCTAATTCCTCTTCCAGCCCTCTCTGGAAAGAACTGCGCTTACCTTTAGGCTTCGAGATGCAGAAAACACAGTGGTCGATGCAGAGGAGAAGGGAAGTACAGAGTGCAGCGGGGAGTTGAAAGAGGCTTTACGCGAGGAAAGGCGAAGGTGCAGCCCAGCAGTAAAAGGCTTTTACTTCTGGAGCCTTTTCCTACGGTAGCAGCTGCTGGAAGTCGGCAACGGAGCTGCGAGAGTGAATAATGTGGCGGCACGTCGATCTGAGAATTCGAAAGCTCCCGAGCCGCAGTGTGTTGTGCTCGGTTTCAAGGCTGCCTGGAGAAGGGGTGCTTGAAGAACGCCTTCTTTCTGGGCGCGTCCTTCTGGGTGCGCTCAAGCTGCATGGACTGTGCAACACTGAAGGTGGGTGAAACTGCTTCTGGCCAGCTTGTGTGATGGAGTGCAACGGCCGCGCCTTACTTTCTGAAGCAGCCAGAGCATTCTCAGCCGAATCTGCTCTGTGAACCAGCTTTGGCCTGGACTCCTGAACCTCGGTACACTGAGCACACAAGGCCGGTGCCCAGCTGCTTCGTTCTTCGCCTTCCGGCGTCTGGACAGAACTGAAGGCCAGCGATGGCTTTGAGCTTTGCCGCTCTTCAGCGTGTATACTGCACGCATCCACAGTGGGCTGGGCCCGGATTTGCCTCAGCTCGAGGTGCAATCACACTCTTTCTGTTTCGCAGAGTCCAAAGAGTGCCCGTTCTAACTCCCGCTAAGCGAAAAGTGGCAGGCGAGAAGCGCTTGCTGGATTGGGCTTTCGCTGGCCAAGACTTTCCACACAGCACTCCAACCTGGGCGACGAGGAGGAGAATGGAAGAACATCTTTCCATCCTGGCACGTTCCTCTGTGCGACGCGTCCATCCGCGTCTTTGGTCCTTGCCAGGCTGGAATGTGCGCGGTGCTACTTCGAACTGAGCAGGAACGTGCAGAGAGCACGGCGATCTGACGGTGCTGCGCAGGCTGCAAAGGAAAGAGGGCTACCGCTGGAATACAGGTGCAGAGACAAGTTTCCACGCGTCGGGGCTAAAGCTCTGGGTGAGCTTGTTGTCCTGGCACTGCTCTCTGTGCGGGACGTTAGCCGAGAACCTTTCCGTTTACATTCGGACGACAAAAGGCAGGCAGAATGTGCTGCTACAGAGCGCTGGGCAGGGAAACTGCATCGCTCAGGCGTGTTTCGGCAGAAGCAGCGGGCTGGAGCGCCTCGCTGCCGGCACCATGCTCTGCGCGAGAAGTAGACGACTGCTCGCCTCCGGCAAGAATGAAAGCGCGACAAGGTACTGAAGTGGAGGAAGAAAGAAGGCGCCGAGCACCGGGCTCGTGTGCGAAGCGTACAAGCGGAGAAGGGAGAGTGGCTCCCCCTCGCTTGTTTGCGGGTTCACTTTAGCGGTCGGAAACGGAAAGTTCAACTTGCAGCTTCTTGTGCTGCTACCTAATTCCTCTTCCAGCCCTCTCTGGAAAGAACTGCGCTTACCTTTAGGCTTCGAGATGCAGAAAACACAGTGGTCGATGCAGAGGAGAAGGGAAGTACAGAGTGCAGCGGGGAGTTGAAAGAGGCTTTACGCGAGGAAAGGCGAAGGTGCAGCCCAGCAGTAAAAGGCTTTTACTTCTGGAGCCTTTTCCTACGGTAGCAGCTGCTGGAAGTCGGCAACGGAGCTGCGAGAGTGAATAATGTGGCGGCACGTCGATCTGAGAATTCGAAAGCTCCCGAGCCGCAGTGTGTTGTGCTCGGTTTCAAGGCTGCCTGGAGAAGGGGTGCTTGAAGAACGCCTTCTTTCTGGGCGCGTCCTTCTGGGTGCGCTCAAGCTGCATGGACTGTGCAACACTGAAGGTGGGTGAAACTGCTTCTGGCCAGCTTGTGTGATGGAGTGCAACGGCCGCGCCTTACTTTCTGAAGCAGCCAGAGCATTCTCAGCCGAATCTGCTCTGTGAACCAGCTTTGGCCTGGACTCCTGAACCTCGGTACACTGAGCACACAAGGCCGGTGCCCAGCTGCTTCGTTCTTCGCCTTCCGGCGTCTGGACAGAACTGAAGGCCAGCGATGGCTTTGAGCTTTGCCGCTCTTCAGCGTGTATACTGCACGCATCCACAGTGGGCTGGGCCCGGATTTGCCTCAGCTCGAGGTGCAATCACACTCTTTCTGTTTCGCAGAGTCCAAAGAGTGCCCGTTCTAACTCCCGCTAAGCGAAAAGTGGCAGGCGAGAAGCGCTTGCTGGATTGGGCTTTCGCTGGCCAAGACTTTCCACACAGCACTCCAACCTGGGCGACGAGGAGGAGAATGGAAGAACATCTTTCCATCCTGGCACGTTCCTCTGTGCGACGCGTCCATCCGCGTCTTTGGTCCTTGCCAGGCTGGAATGTGCGCGGTGCTACTTCGAACTGAGCAGGAACGTGCAGAGAGCACGGCGATCTGACGGTGCTGCGCAGGCTGCAAAGGAAAGAGGGCTACCGCTGGAATACAGGTGCAGAGACAAGTTTCCACGCGTCGGGGCTAAAGCTCTGGGTGAGCTTGTTGTCCTGGCACTGCTCTCTGTGCGGGACGTTAGCCGAGAACCTTTCCGTTTACATTCGGACGACAAAAGGCAGGCAGAATGTGCTGCTACAGAGCGCTGGGCAGGGAAACTGCATCGCTCAGGCGTGTTTCGGCAGAAGCAGCGGGCTGGAGCGCCTCGCTGCCGGCACCGTGCTCTGCGCGAGAAGTAGACGACTGCTCGCCTCCGGCAAGAATGAAAGCGCGACAAGGTACTGAAGTGGAGGAAGAAAGAAGGCGCCGAGCACCGGGCTCGTGTGCGAAGCGTACAAGCGGAGAAGGGAGAGTGGCTCCCCCTCGCTTGTTTGCGGGTTCACTTTAGCGGTCGGAAACGGAAAGTTCAACTTGCAGCTTCTTGTGCTGCTACCTAATTCCTCTTCCAGCCCTCTCTGGAAAGAACTGCGCTTACCTTTAGGCTTCGAGATGCAGAAAACACAGTGGTCGATGCAGAGGAGAAGGGAAGTACAGAGTGCAGCGGGGAGTTGAAAGAGGCTTTACGCGAGGAAAGGCGAAGGTGCAGCCCAGCAGTAAAAGGCTTTTACTTCTGGAGCCTTTTCCTACGGTAGCAGCTGCTGGAAGTCGGCAACGGAGCTGCGAGAGTGAATAATGTGGCGGCACGTCGATCTGAGAATTCGAAAGCTCCCGAGCCGCAGTGTGTTGTGCTCGGTTTCAAGGCTGCCTGGAGAAGGGGTGCTTGAAGAACGCCTTCTTTCTGGGCGCGTCCTTCTGGGTGCGCTCAAGCTGCATGGACTGTGCAACACTGAAGGTGGGTGAAACTGCTTCTGGCCAGCTTGTGTGATGGAGTGCAACGGCCGCGCCTTACTTTCTGAAGCAGCCAGAGCATTCTCAGCCGAATCTGCTCTGTGAACCAGCTTTGGCCTGGACTCCTGAACCTCGGTACACTGAGCACACAAGGCCGGTGCCCAGCTGCTTCGTTCTTCGCCTTCCGGCGTCTGGACAGAACTGAAGGCCAGCGATGGCTTTGAGCTTTGCCGCTCTTCAGCGTGTATACTGCACGCATCCACAGTGGGCTGGGCCCGGATTTGCCTCAGCTCGAGGTGCAATCACACTCTTTCTGTTTCGCAGAGTCCAAAGAGTGCCCGTTCTAACTCCCGCTAAGCGAAAAGTGGCAGGCGAGAAGCGCTTGCTGGATTGGGCTTTCGCTGGCCAAGACTTTCCACACAGCACTCCAACCTGGGCGACGAGGAGGAGAATGGAAGAACATCTTTCCATCCTGGCACGTTCCTCTGTGCGACGCGTCCATCCGCGTCTTTGGTCCTTGCCAGGCTGGAATGTGCGCGGTGCTACTTCGAACTGAGCAGGAACGTGCAGAGAGCACGGCGATCTGACGGTGCTGCGCAGGCTGCAAAGGAAAGAGGGCTACCGCTGGAATACAGGTGCAGAGACAAGTTTCCACGCGTCGGGGCTAAAGCTCTGGGTGAGCTTGTTGTCCTGGCACTGCTCTCTGTGCGGGACGTTAGCCGAGAACCTTTCCGTTTACATTCGGACGACAAAAGGCAGGCAGAATGTGCTGCTACAGAGCGCTGGGCAGGGAAACTGCATCGCTCAGGCGTGTTTCGGCAGAAGCAGCGGGCTGGAGCGCCTCGCTGCCGGCACCGTGCTCTGCGCGAGAAGTAGACGACTGCTCGCCTCCGGCAAGAATGAAAGCGCGACAAGGTACTGAAGTGGAGGAAGAAAGAAGGCGCCGAGCACCGGGCTCGTGTGCGAAGCGTACAAGCGGAGAAGGGAGAGTGGCTCCCCCTCGCTTGTTTGCGGGTTCACTTTAGCGGTCGGAAACGGAAAGTTCAACTTGCAGCTTCTTGTGCTGCTACCTAATTCCTCTTCCAGCCCTCTCTGGAAAGAACTGCGCTTACCTTTAGGCTTCGAGATGCAGAAAACACAGTGGTCGATGCAGAGGAGAAGGGAAGTACAGAGTGCAGCGGGGAGTTGAAAGAGGCTTTACGCGAGGAAAGGCGAAGGTGCAGCCCAGCAGTAAAAGGCTTTTACTTCTGGAGCCTTTTCCTACGGTAGCAGCTGCTGGAAGTCGGCAACGGAGCTGCGAGAGTGAATAATGTGGCGGCACGTCGATCTGAGAATTCGAAAGCTCCCGAGCCGCAGTGTGTTGTGCTCGGTTTCAAGGCTGCCTGGAGAAGGGGTGCTTGAAGAACGCCTTCTTTCTGGGCGCGTCCTTCTGGGTGCGCTCAAGCTGCATGGACTGTGCAACACTGAAGGTGGGTGAAACTGCTTCTGGCCAGCTTGTGTGATGGAGTGCAACGGCCGCGCCTTACTTTCTGAAGCAGCCAGAGCATTCTCAGCCGAATCTGCTCTGTGAACCAGCTTTGGCCTGGACTCCTGAACCTCGGTACACTGAGCACACAAGGCCGGTGCCCAGCTGCTTCGTTCTTCGCCTTCCGGCGTCTGGACAGAACTGAAGGCCAGCGATGGCTTTGAGCTTTGCCGCTCTTCAGCGTGTATACTGCACGCATCCACAGTGGGCTGGGCCCGGATTTGCCTCAGCTCGAGGTGCAATCACACTCTTTCTGTTTCGCAGAGTCCAAAGAGTGCCCGTTCTAACTCCCGCTAAGCGAAAAGTGGCAGGCGAGAAGCGCTTGCTGGATTGGGCTTTCGCTGGCCAAGACTTTCCACACAGCACTCCAACCTGGGCGACGAGGAGGAGAATGGAAGAACATCTTTCCATCCTGGCACGTTCCTCTGTGCGACGCGTCCATCCGCGTCTTTGGTCCTTGCCAGGCTGGAATGTGCGCGGTGCTACTTCGAACTGAGCAGGAACGTGCAGAGAGCACGGCGATCTGACGGTGCTGCGCAGGCTGCAAAGGAAAGAGGGCTACCGCTGGAATACAGGTGCAGAGACAAGTTTCCACGCGTCGGGGCTAAAGCTCTGGGTGAGCTTGTTGTCCTGGCACTGCTCTCTGTGCGGGACGTTAGCCGAGAACCTTTCCGTTTACATTCGGACGACAAAAGGCAGGCAGA